>NW_018127914.1:3241879-3292016 GCF_001952655.1 Monopterus albus
GCAAAATCTAAATGTATTCAACACCTTGAAGATTAAGACAGACGCCCTTGAGTTTGAGATCGACAAAGAAAAACGTGCTCATGAAGACAGGGCAGACCAAGATTTACAGCTGATCAACACCTTGAAGGCCGAGATCAAAAGAATAGAGAAAAAAGCTGGGTCCCATAGGAATGATCTGGTGGACCTGAGAAAACAGCTCAATGTCATGAGCTCTGAAAAGCGCGCTCGGGAAGACAAGGCAAAGCAAGATGCAAAGCAGATTGATACCCTGAGGGCAGAGAAAGAAGCCCTTCAGCGTGAGCTAGAGACTGTAACGCTTGCTTATACAGACAAGGTGGAGCAAGATACAAAGCTGATCGACACCTTGAGGACTGAGACAGACACCCTTCGTAAAGAGATGGCCGAAAAGACTAGAATGCAGAAAGAAGCTGATCATAAGGCCATGCTCTATCAGAGAGAGCTGGAGGAGCTGAGAAATCAGCTCAATGCTGAGAAACCCTCCAGCAGTGAACAGCCTGATAATAACCCTGGGGAACAGCATGGTTCACCCCTCCCTAGTGCCCTCCATGATGAAGAACTCACAGAGAATGCTGTGGTCTCTGAAAAGATCATGACAGAGACGACAAAACAGAAGTCACGCTGGAAAAGATTCCGCCACTTTCTGGGACTGAGAAAACCACAGAAGTGGAAGAAATAAACCCAAACCCCTTTCACATCAGATATTTAAATTAGAATCATTGGACAAGTCAAAAGGCTGCTGTTAAAACTGTCTAAAAAAAAATTAATCAATTTGGCCAGATGTTTTACTAAATCACATGACAGGGCCGTCACATGTAGTGACAGATGTCATGTAATTTAGTAAAGAAAACAAATTAATCAGGGCAGCACAGTGGCGCAGTGGTTAGCACTGTTGCCTCACAGGCCGGGCCGACCAGGGGCCTTTCTGTGTGGAGTCTGCATGTTCTCCCTGTGCCTGCGTGGGTTTTCTCCGGGCGCTCCGGTTTCCTCCCACATACCAAAGACATGCAGTTTAGGTTGATTGGAGACTAAATTGCCCCTAGGAGTAAATGTGAGTGGTTGTTTGCCTATGTGTCATGTAATTTAGTAACACCCAAATTAATTACCTGTAGTAATTAATTACTACTCTTTTAAAATCTCAATAAAATTCCTAAAAAGGTTCAACTTTCTCTATTGAGTTAGTTTTTTGTTATTAATATTCTTATGGTTTCAGTATGGCTTTACACTTTTGAGTAGTGATGTTTAAAGCTGTGTATGATGGGTAACACATAGACTATAATACAAATAGTTTGTGTTCTGTTTGGGGTTTTTTTTTACATCCGGTTTCACTTTAAAGAAAAAAAGATACGAGTAATTAATTTTTCAAGCTCAGTCTCAATGGCCTTGGCTCATTTTGTGTGAAGAACATATATCAGAACACATTTTCAATGACCGCACACTGAGATGGAAGGAGAGGCAGACAAGCTAGCTGCCATCAGGACAGTGCACCGTCTCCCTGTTTTACAACCCTGGGCCTCATGTCACCGTTGATGAGCAGCTGGTGCCATTTAGGGGCCGCTGCCCCTTTAGGCAGTATATGCCATCCAAACCAGCAAAATATGGCACAAAGATCTGGGCTGCCTGTGATGCCACAACCTTGTATGCTTGGAACTTACAAGTCTACACAGGAAAACCTGACGGAGGAGCCCCAGAGATAAATCCAAGGGATGAGAGTTGTCCTGGACCTGGTGTCCTATGTGCCAAAGAAAGACAAGAACGTTGTTCTGATGAGTACACTGCACAGGGATGGGAAAATCTGTGGCCAAAAACCACAGATCATGTGATGTATAGGTTTGTCTGTGTTCAATGGGGCTGTGTCGTGTAGACCAAAATGGTTAGTGTGTGTTCAGCTTGTGCTGTGGAAACTGTCCTGAATGTTTGAAATGACTGAGGTTCAAATAAAAATCAGCAGTTGTGAAAAATCTTGCTTCATTTGTAAATTTGTTGTTTTTCTCTAATCGTCTAACAAAAAAATTAGCATAATACACTTTTAACCCTTATGTAATGTAATCTAACAAAGGTAAAGGGCAGGTGTAAACATCTGTTGATTATTACATTGTTTTAGATTCAAATTCTTTGATTATGTTGAGTTACAAAGCCAAAAGATGATGCAGATGCAGGACACCCACGCACACCACCAGTGTAAACAAAACCTGAACAGAACAGCAGGGTTAACCCTGTTGCGGGTCAGATTGACCCTCGAACATAACTGCTGAGCAGGCATCACCAGAGAAATGAACATAACAGGAGGGTTCCCTCAACTCATTTTGGTTCACTTGCTTTAACACCCCACCGTTCAGAGAAAACGATGTGCTGCTGTAAACAGCACACTGGTTCAATCAAGCCTATTGTACGCAAAAATTGTACAGAGTGATGTATTTAAGCAGAAAATTCCACCAAATGGTGGGCTGACTAAATGGCCCTGTGTCCGCTAGAGGCTGGATGGACACCTTAATTTATAACAACTGCGAAAGCCAGCGGTACTTCAAAGATCTGCTGCTTTGAGTTACTGTCCTCTAGTGGTCAAAAGTAGCTTAACGCAATTGTAAGCGTAGCAATAAGATTTGGTTCTAGATACTTATCTCCATGGATAAGTACTGTAAACATCTGTTTAAAAAAAAGTTTCACTTGGAAAGAGCTGGTAGAGGATGCTTCTGCAGAAAACATGTTCATTTCTATTGTACGCTACAGTATAAAATTTTATTAAAGACTCAGAAATGTTTTCTCTAATTTTCATACTCCATAAACATCTGCCTCCACCATACTGACTGCTGCATGCACAGGTTTAACAGTTGCAGGGTGTTTTTACATGACTCTGTCTGCTGAAGGGGGCAGATGTCAGTCTGGGTTCGCATGACACTCACACATATCCGACTGAATCTCTCCAATGTTCCCTCCTGTCATCGTACTGTATACACTGATTTCACCAGTCTACCTGGCAGATGCAGCTCTGGTGGTCATTTCCATATATTTGAATATTCACATATAAGGAGACTAAATGTAAATATTTTTTCTTTATTTTATCTTAGGAAAATGTAACTTTGACATGTTTTAGATTTGATAAGTATATAGCCTACATTTATTATTTTGGTAGTAGTACAAGTTTGACATTTTAGAGATGTTGTCTAATGATTTAAAAAAAAAAAAAAAGACACTAGACAATAATGTTATAGATGTAGGCAGCAAAAAGGTTATGGCAACTGGGGGATTTTCCATTCCTGAGTTTAAACTGGAGTTTCTTATCTTATCTGCTAATATAACAGTGAACTGAGCTAACAAATGAACATTTAAATTATTTAAAGGTGGAATTTTAAAAACTTTAAAAAAAAAATTTTTTAATTAAAAAAAATTGTTTTCTTGTTTCTTTGTTTTGGGGTAAAATATGAAAGTTACTGTTAGTTTACTGTAAAAATCTGTAATTTAATCCAGTGTTTGCTGTCAGACTACATTCATTGGAGGGTTGGGTTTTGTTTGTTTTTCAGCAGTACAATATCAAATGTCTAGTGCCCAAATTTCTCACAAGACCTTAACGACCAAACTCGAAAGCAAAATGATATACGACAACAGCAAAATATCCAGGACTTAACCCAAAGTTGTCACATACATAGTTTTATTTTACTCCCCTTTAAACAAATACCACAGTCAAAAGCAACATCATGTGGTCCACAATGGGTACTACAAACAGTTTTCATACTCGACCACATAGAAGTCAAGAAAAAAGAAGAAAGCTGGTGTATTGTATGTGTAAAAAAATTTATTGATTCTAAAAGTTAAGAAAATTGCCCTCTTAATTCTCTTCTCTTGAAACAGACCCAACTTCACTTCCTCCCTTCACTGAGCGTTCAATTTGGCAACATGTGTGTTCAAATAACTCCTTTCATCATCTTCCAAAGCATGTTACAGTAAGGCTTTCGAACACATTTGGACACAGGCATTTTTGTTGCGTTTTGTGCTTTCAAAGCTGTGACAATTAAAACCTGCATCTCTAACAATGTCTTTCAAGCTTCAGTAAACATTTGCCACTGACCTAAAATTTAAATCGACACTTTATCCTGAACAGATTTTCCCCCCTCCAGTAGGGCTCACAACTACAATTGAGACAAACAGGCAAATTCCATCATTTGGGGGCAACTGAATTACACTTAGGGTCAGTCCACTCAGAGAGCAATGTGTATTCTGAAAAGTTGTTTAAACATTAAAAGCACTCAACTTGAGAAACACTGGGTGACTTTTACAGGAAACACATGGTACCACTAAAGTTTGCATTGCCACTGCTGCTCTCTGTCTCACAGAGGATGAATGTCCTTCCCATTGACCACACTTGGACTTGGTCAGTGGTCATTCTATGTGATAGAGAAACACATTCAGACTGTGGAGTGCCAGATTTAGTCCGTTTAGTTTAGTGCAGACAAACAGTCAATGTAAATCAAAAGATCATTTGATAAAATTTACTCTGAAAACACTGACCAGAACTGGCATCAGATATGACAAACTCATTTAAAACTGTATTCACCAGTGGGATCCAGTCACATTAAGGCAAAAGAATAGAGAATCTCTTTTAAAAAACAGCTGATGCCACCATTTTCTACTGAACGGTTCTAAGGCATATCATCATCAGCATCCAGCAAGACTACTGCAATGACAGAAACACAGTAAGAGGAGATAGAGGATCACAGACTGTGTTTACGGACAGACAAAACCAGGCGACAGTCTGCGCACCCGAACTGTGCAGCTTTAAACAAATACATTCTGGATTTAAGTTCACATTGTTTAGTCTCAGAAGAAGGAACTGGTCAGACATACTGCAGGAACCTTTACTCTGGAGCAGGAAGATTTCAGTGTCTTGGAGTTGTTTCACCATAGCAAGTGCTTCCTGTCAAGTTGTTGCTTTTTCATTTGAGATGTTTTTTTTAAAGTAGAGCTGCTTTTTTTTTTTTTTTTTTTTTTTTTTTTTTTTTTTTTTTTTTTTGCAGCTACATCCCATTAATCCAAGGTACAGCGAAAAGGTGACAATATTTTAAAAATACATACAAGATGACAATAGAACACCCTGAAGTATCAATAGATGATACATCCATAAATGAAAGAAAACATAGATGTTGTTAAAAGGAGATCATGCTCACTGAGTTCCACACAATATGAGGGCTGAGCAGTTCAAGTCCACAGCAGCAGAGCTCAGCTTATTTTCCAGTCCTCACACTACATACTGGTACACGTTTGCCTTGCCATAGTCGGGCGTCGCAAACGGGCTCAGCCAGCTTATCGAGAACGGATGGCCAAACACCACCTTCATGTTCATCCATTTAGACCTTTTGGCCCATTTCCTCTCCTCCTTTTTCAGCTGCTCGATGCCCTGCAGGGGTGAGACATTAACAGACATGGGAAGACATGAGTCTCCAGTTCTGATTGATGATCAGAGCTGATGTAGAAAATCAACTGCAAACATACAGCTGCCTTTCATTTTAATGTGACAAGAGAAAATAACCACTCAGAAGTTAACAGCAGATGCCACCATTGAATCCCCTCAGATGTCTTAAAGGGTCAGGTGACTCATTCTACAGCTATCTTTCTGAGGACAGAGGTGACGTAATGCATTCCCTTGGTCCTTACCCTAACCATTACATCTAACTGCACTCCCATGGTCTAAAACTCACAATGCAAAGCAATACAAATACACACACACACATGAAGATGCACTAACAGAGCATTACAGGCTCCATGAGTCAGAAAGAGACGGAGACGGTCTTTGTAGTGGATATTATGAGACTGTGAGTCATCCTTGTGGGTGATAATGAGAAAATGTTGTAGTTTCAACCTGTGTGGAGGCTATAAGTGAATTACCTTCTCCAACTTAAAAGTACATCTGTGATCTCATTTAGTAGCTGCATAATTTTCAAATCCTACATGTATCTATGTCTGGTTACCTAAACTCAACCGGTGACTCTGTAGTCATTAAAAGGAGATGCACTACACTGTTATTACATTATTATGCATTTCTTTTAAATGTTGTTTGAGCATTTTATACTTTCAATGAATGCCATAGTAGTGAGTCCTAAAGGCCAGAACTGGGTTAGCGTATTTGCACTTCCAGTTCTTGCTCTAAAGGGGATTGTCCATAGGGCTGATAGGGAGTGAGCTGCGTAAAAGCCCTTGGACAGAACGGTTCTGACAGAGACTTGGCGACTAACCCTCCAGTGCCACCTGACTATTCAATCCCAACTATTAGACCAGCGACACAAGTGCAACTGGATTTCAGTTTTTAAAAAGGTGCACAGAGGTGAAACCACTCACCGTCTCATCGCTGCAGATGGAGTGAACCTGAGTCCCAAACATGACGGCAGTGAAGATCAGAAAGAGGAGGCCCTCACAGCAGAGGAGGATGAGGAGGATGACTGTTGTTGGTGGAGAGAAGTTACTGCACTCTGTTGAAGGAGAGGAAGATGAGCGAAGGATTTCGCATGTAAAACGAACAAGCTTGTTAGCTGTGTAAAACCTTACACATGCACAGTGGAGACCAGCACTATACCAGGACTGCAACGAATCTAGTGATGTTTTCTATTTCACTTAATATTCGTTTTATAACAGGTCAGAAAATTGTGAAAAATGAGCATCACACACTCCCAAAGACCTTCAAATGAGTATGGCCAACCTACAGTCCAAAAACCCAAAAATATTCAATTAAGTGTGGTCTAAAAGGGAAAATCAGAAAATCCTGAATTATGAGAAGCTGGAGCTGGACAAATAACTTAAACAACTAACTGATTGTCACATGTGCCAGCTATTTTTCTGATTACTGACTAACAGTTCTACATCTCACTGGAAAATCTTGGGCAGATTGACAGTGCAGAACAGTTTGCTGGTGGTTCCTAGTTCACAGCATCCGTGACCTGGGGATGGAGCCACCGGTCTCTACACTACTCAAATACAGCATAATACTTACTCGCCCAGTCTTCTTCAAAGCAGACAAAAAAATGGAAGGCCACCATGATTAGTGCATGGAAGGATATTAGTGCAATGTACATCTGGAAAAAAAGAAAATACATTTTATATCAACAAGTCACAGTATAATTTTTTCACAACTATAGTAATCATATAAAGTTGATGTAACAAAATCCAAAAAACTGGCCCTTAAATCATTTATTTTGACAGAATATCTAGTTGTGGAAAGTCAGATCCTGTTAACTGTGTATTTATTTATGTATAGATATTTATAACATAAGAGGCGAGTACAGATGAGAGCGCAGAGATGATGCGAGACATTCTTTTGAGACTCACTGTGAAGAGCACAAAGTATTTCTGGTTGTTCTCTCCGACACAGTTGTTCACCCAGGGACAGTGGTGGTCCATCTTTTTGATGCAGCGTTTGCACACGCTGTGGACACACAGATACATTATCGAGATGATAAAATAGACTGAAAACTATTTCAGAGTAACTGTGACCTTGTGAGGCAGCAGGCAAAAGACCAACCTGACTGATGAGAAACTGGCCAGACTGCTCTCAGTCATAGAAACTGGAGTGTGTGTGTCTATCTGTGTACATGATGTGCATGTGGAGGGTTCTTTATCTGACAGAACAGCTAGTGACTGACAACTCGAGTAAGGCCTGACAGCTCATGATCTATCACTTGGCAAAGCAGAAAGTCACACTCAATCTACCCATGTGCATGGCTGATGCACAGTTGGAGGGAAATCTATATTTAAAAACCTGACGCCCTGTGTGTAAAATAATATTCATATGGATCATTATTGTATCACCTGAACATCCCACAAGGACAACTCAAAATAATCAGAGTTCATACAGCCAATGAGAGAGAGTGACTCCCTTTAAAATTTAATTAATCTCAGGTCTTTTTGCACTTTTCATGCTTCCAGCTCCCAGAGAAACCAAAGAGCAGCCACAAAGGGAGCTGCTTATTGCCAAGCTGCACAGTCCACAGAGAAATGCAATACAGCTACTATAAAAAAAAACAAAAAACAAAAAAAAAAACTGAAGAACACACACACAGGGAGGCTGGAGAGCTGGTGCAGAGAGGAGTCCCCAGTGGGAGAGTCACATCAGGACTTTCCTCTGCAAGGTGCCGACTTCAGCAGAACTCTCCGCCCGCACAGACTCACATCATAAAAAATGAAGCATTTGCAGTGAAAACTGTTAATCACTCACACAGCCAGTCTTGTACCTGCAGTGATGAGCTCTGTCAGGTTTGATGCTGCAGCACTTGGGACATTTGTACACCACCTGTCCAGGTTTGAGCTGTAGGCTTTCAATGAATTCTTTGGTAGCGTTCCCTTTAGGCACGGCTCCCTGGAAGTGAGGGGAGGAAAAAAAAAGAATGTAAAAAGTACTACGGCAAGTCATCACATTTGACAAGTGGGAATCTGAGAATGTTTTGTGTTTTTTTTCTTTTCAATAATTAATCAATTAATTCTATTCACAACTTCCCAAAACCCAAACTGACCAGGCAATCAAAAATCAAAATCTCAAAGATATTCAGCTTATTAACAGAAACAATATGCACATTTGAGGAACTTTGCATTTTTGCTTGAAAATTGACAAGGGATTATTAAAATGTTTGATGATTTTGGATCGTTCACTTTTTGATCATGTTGACTCGACAGGATTGGATTTATGTACAACAGTAAGAGAAAGCAGTTAACTAAACAGCCGACACACGTTCAAACTAGTCATCACGGTGTCAGAGTCTGACTGACCGGATCTGTGCACATCGCCCTGGCGTGAGAGGCGAGAGCGAGGAAGGCGAGGCCGTTGAAGAGCATCCCATTGAAGAGGCTGTAGGCCAGGTTCTTGGCAGGCAGCAGCATGACAAACACCACCACAAACTCGGCGTAGAAGACCAGGAGCCAGGTGATGATGCCGCACACAATGCCACAGCTGTCGCGGATGAACCACATGGTGTCAGAGCCGGTGCGGGGTGGGGGAGGGACGCAGTGCTCGGGCTTCAGGTAGCCAGCTTGCCGTTCAATGTCCCTGTTGCGGTGGGATGGGCTCTTCATCTTACGACACCCGTGGCCCCAGCCACATACTGGGAAGAGTAATGAGACAGATGGAGAGGAGGGGAGGATTGGGGGGGTAAATGAAAGGTAAAAGGGATAATCGGGTAAGGGATTTGAGTATTGTCAATAGAAAAGTGAGGCTGCAACTAACAATTATTACCACAATCATATAATCTGCCGATTAATTTCTCCTTAATCATTTGGTCTATAAAATGTCAGAAAATAGTGACAAGAGCCCAGAAACTTGTTTTACCTGACCAACAATCTAAAATCCAAAACTAAAACATTTCACACCACATTAGACAAAGCAAAATAGTAAATTCTCAGAGATGAGAAGGTAGAAACAGGATGCTTGTCATAAAACTATTAGTAAAGTGTCAAAACAGTAATGATGAGGATTAACTTTCTGTCAAACAACTAAGTGACTATTTGTTTTAGTTTTACATAAGAGACCTGCCCCACAGCAATTAGGAGTTGCTGTAAACATACTAAAGAAAATAAACCACACCCTCAAGGAATAAAAGTTAGACAGCAGTGAATTAGACAGCAAATCAGCAAATGAGGTTTGAGACAATACTCAGGAGGAAGCACCAAGTGAAGGAGGAACAAACACTGACTGGACTAATCACGACAGGCGACATAATCCATCCAGATTCCTCTCACAGCAAAAAAAGAAGAGGCTATTGTTAGATTTAGAGGCTGTATTTCACCATTTGGCCTTAAAAGAGAAACAAAATGCTCAAACAAAAACAGCCAACACTGCTGCACTGGGACTCTGGGTGTGCAGCTCCGTTTGGAGACAAGGGATAAGTATACAGCACGGATAAAGGAATAAGTGAGAGAAATCTGGGAGGCTCTCGGATAAAGTGGATGAAGATGGATATGAATAAGTAACTGAGCAGGTCTCACTGTGTTCAGCAACGATGATGTTACTTCAAAAGGGGCCAAAACGTCATTATTATATGCAGATAACACTGACTGGGATAAAACTGCTGTTTCCCAGTGGATGGCAGGACCTCGGCCTTCTCCACACTAAAACTTGAGTTTATAGTGAGTGTAATCGATCCTGAACAACAGCCTAATCTCACCTCTGTGCCCACATTAATTAGGGGGTTGGCCAATGAGCCTGGCAGTTAAATTCACTTCCCTGAGGACAGGTTTTGAATCAGAATGAAAACAATAAAGCATTCCTACGGCACATTTGTGAACATATTAATCATGTCATCTCTGGATTTCAATGACCATTACAGAGCAGGTCTAACTCACGCACAGAGCCCCGTCCCCATCCAACCATAAGTCTTTTGCCACTCTGTCACTTCCTCTCAGCCTATGAGTTTAATTTTTTACTAGTGGGATCATGCCAACATTCCTACATGTTGGGGTTTATTTCATTGAAACAAGAGAGAATATTTAAACAGGGGGAAAAAAATCATAATAATCCTGAAAAATGACATTATGCTTCAGGTTTTACTTCCTTTTTAGCCATGCAAGTTGCACGGATAGTCTACCATACATTTTTGTACAGACATTCTGATTCCCAGATGCCCAGAGCTTGGGGATCCTCCGTCTTCTCTTCCAGCCCCATCACCAAGTCATATTTTTAATGTGTCCAATACTTTAGCTTATTATCAGATTCTTGCAAAACTTAATGACAGTCCCATCATCCTCAGTTCTGTTTTTTGCAAAAAAAAAAAAAAAAAAAAAAAAAAAAACCTTTAAGGGTGTGATAGGTATTTAGGCTACTTGTCTACATCACTATATGAAAATGTTAGGGTGATTTTCATTTTTAGATAGAAATGAATAATTAGTTAGGGTTTTTATTATATAGCATACATAAGTTTATATATTTTAATCTCACAGTTGTGTTTATGTTTATTTAGTTACATATCTATATATCACCCTATTTGTTTACTGAATCACTGGTCAGTATTTACTGTGTAAATTGATTACAGGTTCTTGGAAAGAAAATCCTTGTTTAACAGGTTTGTCCATCTTGCTGAATGTTAGTAATTGATGCACTATACCACTTTACCACTAGATCTGATTCAGCCCATTTCAAGTAAAACCTGCTCCAGTGATGGGGATGTGATGCTATGCAGACTGATTTTACAACTCATTCCTTTAGAAACAAAGAAGCTAAAGCCCTACAAACAGTGTTTACTGAAACTGCAGAGGACCAACCAAAACAGAAACCTGCAACAATAAAACATTGCGAAAGACCTGGAGTAAAACAAACCGGACACTGTGTTCAATCACAACTGTCAGTTAAGTCAGTGGTTTCTCTGGTGGCAGACTGAAGCATAAGTCTATAATCTATGTCTATATTTCTACAATGAAAACAACTGACTTGACTGTAACAGAAACACTTTACAGAGCAGCTCCTTCTGTAATTATGTCAACCCAAATAAAAGAGACAATGTTAAGAATCAGTGAAATGCCTCTATTGTGATGCCTCTGCAGTGCTATAAGTGTATTTTACTGTACATAAATATAATGCCCATCAACTTTTGTGACACTAGAGGATTAACTACATGGAAAACAAAAAACAACACAAGCAACTTCAAGGTATTGTCCTGGATTCTGGAAAACTCTGGACAAATATATATATTTTTTAACTGTCCTCTGATACTTCATGAAATAACCAATTTTGCTGCCGAAAAATCTGGGCCACAAACTTACACAGCCTCAGTGTATGTACTGTTTAACATTTAACACATTCAATATTCATTCAGTAACGCAAAAGAAACTTAAAACAAACCTGGCAGCTTGACATACAATTTTTGTCAGCATAATACAAAATAAGGTGGAAAACTTCATATGCAGTAAGGAAGGAAACCAAAATATCTGCTGTTGTGCCTTGTTTGAGTCTCTTCTATTGGTCAAGTGAGCTCTGACCTGGCTGAAGGTGGACAAACACAAAAGTAACATCATGTCCATTAGGGCCTGTAGAGTCACTGTGACACTTGAAGGCTATAATGAATGAACTTCCAGAAAGTGCTAAAACAACAAACCCGACCAGGAAGTAACCCTGGTAGCTGCAGTAGGATATCTGGATTTCCAGTAGCTGATGGCTGATAACACAGTCACAGGCTGTATATTATAGCTATGTTACATGTAACTGTTTCATGAGTGACAAGTTTAGTGGGTTTGACAACCTACCTCGCACTCTCCTGACTTGTCGACAAAGGTTTCTTGAAGTCCTCGCGTAGTTTGGAGCCTTGTGAAGTTAAAACGAACCAGACTGAGCCTCCTCCGCCGGTCGGTCTGTTAGCTCACTCAAAGCTAACCTCACTGATCTGTAGACAGCTGTTTTCTGTAGTCCCGCGAATCCACCTCGGTTCCGACGAGGTGTTAATTCAATTATTATTTGCATCCACAGCGGAGGAACAAGCCATGAAACGCCCGGTTGGCTAAACGCTCCAGTAATTTCTTCTGTCACAGCCGGAAAACAGCGGACTCAACCAGGAAGTCCAATACATTCCTGCCTTTGTTGGGCGATCGTACCCCGAGTTTAGTCTATCAGGTAACACTGTCCTCAAGGCTATGCACCATCTTTAATAAAGGTTCAAAGTCATTTAAATACTGGTGGAGCCAAAATCCAGTCTCCATTCAGGAATAACCACTTAGCTTCTCTCTCTAATATACATTATACTGGAGGGTTCTGTTCATGTCATAAATAAATCTGCTATCTCGAGTTTTCTCTCCTATAGACGTTTTGGTTAAAAAAAAACTTTTTGAAAATATTACAGTGGGCCTATATTTTGGGCCTAATTTTGAAAAATTTGGCTAATAGCTTCATTATACCGTGTTTCATAAAAATACTAAACACTATCACTGAACTGGCCTTATCTTAAAAACCTGATGATTCCTTTCTGAAGCATTCGGTCTCCTGTCTCATTACTCTGCAATTTCTCGTAAATATGAGGTATGTAGTTTGAAATTATAAAGTAATTTCTTGTAATTATGAAATAGTAAGCCATAATCATAATTACTTTCTACTCTATAATACAAACCTCTATGTTTATCCCTAATAAGCAACTAACATAAAAATGGGCTGTAAGAGCACAAAAAAGAAACTTGTTTTTAGGTTATGTTTTATTCCGTATCCCTCAGATATTAGTGAGATATTTCAATTTTTAGACTTCACGTCCTGTGTTTGAAGCTTGTTGTACCGCTTGGGCGGATTCTAAGTTCCGAGGGATCGTTTAGAAACCAAGATAATCGGGACATCGGGGTGTGCAAAGCAGGCAATCTTAACCTTATTCGGCGGCTTTTGATGACGTAGAATACGGCGACAGGCACACTTGCTACTGGAATTTTTATATTATGGCAGCAGTACAAGTTAGCGAGGCGGAGAAAGTGTACATTTTACATGGTATACGGGTAAGTTTTTAATTACCTACTTTAGCTCCCGACTCTTGGTTTTTAAAATATTTGGATAGCAATTAAACTACAAGGTCCAATGGCAGAAAACTAACTACGTTAGCACTTGCTAACTATGTTGACATGTCGATTGGTTTCATCAGGATGATTTACGAGTGGATGGAAGAGGTTGTGAGGACTACAGACACATGGAAATAGAGACTGATGTGGTGTCCAACACAGACGGATCAGCCAAAGTCACACTGGTAATAATAATATACAGTATCGGCATCAGAAGCCCCACATTTGTGCACCCACAGTCACCTATCAGCACATTTCAAATAAACATACATCTTCTTGTTAGATATCTTAAACCCGTCTAGTTACTCATATCTCCTTTACCTTGTTCTTGTAAGATTTGAGTCTTATAGACTCTAGTTACTTTATAAGCTTTAGTTACTTCTCATACCTTTAGTTACTTTTCATAAATTTATTTTCCTTGTTTATACATATTACAGCTGTATTGATGATTGTCCAGAACTACTGAGCTGTGGTTATTTTATTACATTTATTTCCCTTGCTTATATATCTTACAACTGTAATGAAGTAAAATCTGCTTACTTTGAATACTGTAACTTCTGTGTTGAGCCAGGATGTCTGCATCTCCTTGTGGCCAGACAGCCTATTTACATTTTAGCAAAGGCCTGTTTTACACTCACACTTCGACCCACTTAGCATATTCCAAGATTCTGCTTTGTTTTAGGGTGCCCTGCGGCGCCAGGGGGCTCACAACCTGAGATGACCACTTGGCCAGTTTAACATACTTAGCATCACACACAGGGGGCCTGCAACCCAGACAACCCATTGTTCTGTGCGCTTGATTAAGACCAAGCTGCCACCTGAGAGACACACACATCCCTAGATTTACCATATTTCAACATGGAAGCGTGAGCTCCGGCTCACACCAAATGACCAATAGGAACACAAACTATTGAAGGTTGCACCTCTGTCCAGGGCGGAGCAGCCCAAGAAGATAAAATGTATTGTAAGAACTTAATTCGGGGTTCAGTAGATGGAACTCCTGCGGGAGCTCTGTCACTCTGATCCCAGTGCTGTAAGGCCTACCTGTGCTCAGACTTTCAGTAAACTTTGTTGATTTTAAACAGTCCTCTCCTGCCTTCACTTCTCGTGCTTCCAACAAAAGAATTGGGTTATTTTCTAACATTCTGTTTTGACTTCCCTCTAGGGTCATACTGCTGTTCTAGTTGGGGTCAAGGCTGAAATTGGAAAACCGAGGCCTGCTGTGCCAAATGAAGGCTATTTGGAGTTCTTTGTTGATTGGTAGGTATGGTGCGTATTGACATGATGCCTTGTGTATTTACAGAGTGGTGCATTTTTTTGTAGATTTGTCTGTCATTCCTGTCTATCATAACGTCTTACTCACCAACTTATTATGGTGTCTCCATTGATATCACAAGATGAGCAGTGACATTTCAAACAAGTGTAGTTTAGCCAAATAATTTTTATTAAGAGTCAAAATTGGAGTCAGTGGATACACTGCCACTAGGAGGTGGTGTTGTATCATCTGCTCCCTGTTAGATGTGCATCTAACACATCCTAGTAATGCCACTCTTTACATTGAAAGTGTTCTATTAAATGTGCAATAGATATGACAGATTGTGCTTTGACTGTTTTACTCAAGACAGAATAAAACCTCTGACTGATAGATACACATTCTGTTACAGCACATGTTTACTGTCTTGTTTTCTCCTTTCATTACTAGTTCAGCAAATGCAACCCCAGAATTTGAGGGCAGAGGAGGCGAGGAGCTGGGAACAGAGCTGAGTAACACCCTTTACAAAGTGTTCAACAACAAACACAGTGTGAACCTGAAGAGCCTTTGTATCAGTGCTGGAGAACATTGCTGGGTTCTCTATGTGGATGTGCTGGTGGGTGTTAGTGCTCACCTTCTTTTACTTTTAGAAACGACAATCCAACATTCAAGCTTGTTTTTTTCCCCATTCTTCACACCGTTGCCTGTGTCACTTTTTGTATGTAGAAACACATCTAGAGAACAGAGAATACTATGATTGCCTTTGAGAAAAGATTGTTTGAATGGTTAATTGCAGCTTAGCTCCTCTCTATGATGGCAGGCTTTTTTTTTTACTCCACCTGTGATTGTGTCCATTTGGAGCAGCTATAAACACTTTTGCTTTCACTGATGTTTAGATGTGACTGTCCAGCTGCTTCCCCATGGGCACGTTTTGTTTTAAGTATGCCCCTACCTTTAGGATTTTTGTTCAGATTGACCAAAGCATTCCTGTGTTTAAGAATAGATCACAACATAGAACTTGGCCCTGTGGTCTTCACAGAGGTAAAATCTCATGCTGATCTTTTTCCACAGCTCCTGCAGTGTGATGGAAACTTGTACGACGCCATCTCAATAGCTGTCAAAGCAGCACTCTTCAACACAAAGCAAGTGTCATACTGGTCTTTGTTTGGGTCTTGATTATTGGGTTGTTTTGAATTGTTATTGTTGAGTGTTGTGATTTCTTACAGCTGTCATATCTTTCAGTTTAATGAATACACTCGTAGACAGCCCTCTAACTTTATTAACAGAATTCCTCAAGTCCATATATCAACTGATGATGAAGGAGGGAAGGAAATTGAGTTGTCAGATGATCCGTACGACTGTATGAGACTTAATGTAGAAAACGTCCCCTGTATAGTGACCATGTGCAAGGTAAGCTCACATGCTGTTATTTAGAATTAAAGAATTATCACCCAAACAGTGAAACATATACCTTCATTGTTTTTCTGCAGGTTGGTCGCAGGCATGTGGTGGATGTGACTCTGCAGGAGAAAGCCTGCTCTGTGGCGAGCCTGATCATCTCTGTCACACACAAGGGCATAGTCACCTGTGTGAGGAAGGTTGGCGGAGGCAGCCTGGATCCAGAGAGCATTTTCGAAATGACAGAGGTGAGATTAGTGCTCATCCTTGGCCACCTGGTCTGCTATCATCACTGCAAATATATTAGCATAAAGAGATGTAGTTTTATTTAGCTGTTACTGGATAATAGCAGTGACAAGTGACCTTGAGCTAACAGCCAGATTATTTGCTCACCAATTTCTATAGTGTTAGAAGAGGTTTTTAAGTTGAAGGTATTGTTTTACTTTCTCATTAAACTTGGTATATAACATGTTGCACTGCGTATATACAGACAAGTGACAAATGAAAGGAAAACCATGAATAAATGAGTGACTTCTTCCAGGATGGCAGTGCCCCCATCCTTAGGGCTTGAGGGGATCTACACTAACTGTCTCCTAGATGTAGCTTCATATTTACTGTACAGGCACGAGTGGTGTCCATCTTCTCATCTAATTCTCCATCAGAAAGCAAATAAGCATATTTTCAAAAATGTGAACTGTACCATTACCTGTTCCTCAGGTCTTTAGGTATCAATTGTATGATAAGTGTGACTGTGATTATATATGAATAAGGCTGTAAAATATGTTGTCATCTCCAGGCAGGTAAACGGGTTGGGAAAGCTCTTCATGCTCCACTCATGACGCTGCTGCAGCAGGAGGAGGATTTGGGAAAGGCACGACAGAAAGTCGGCTTTCTTGGTTAAGATCAACTGCTGTATCTACAGAATATATGTAAATGAATTTTTTTTTTTTTTAATAAAACAATTTTTTACACTCTGTCTTTGTATTCACTGAAATGGATATAAAATCTGAACAATGAATTAATGTGCGTAGCAGTTTAATTTGGCTTTATTAAGATTGACTGTAATTTGACTCAGAACAGAACAACCTGTGTAGAAGAGAGTCCCAGCTATTCCTCTTTGCATTATTATTAAAAATCAAAGGTTTGGTTTAAGGAAGCAAAAAATTTATTTTCATTATCAAATTTATCTACAGATTGTTTTCTTGATTAATCAGTAAATACTTAGAAATATCAGACTGGAAGACAGTGCTGAACTTTCACAACAGCATTTCACAGAAAAAGTGCAGTCTATGTATGTCTGCCTTTGCCACGTGTCAGTCGAGGACTGTTTAGACTCTGTCTTACAGACCGACCAGATGTGGCTGGATCCTTTCCACTCTTCCTTGAGACTGTTGTAGGGTGTGTGCACATACTGACAGCAGACAGATCCAAAACAAACGCCTATTTATGGCTGTGCTCTCACTGCAGAGTTTGAAATGAAAAAAAAAATCTGTAGAGAATGATTTATAAAATAAAACAAATTAAAACTAGTATAATATTGCAGGTATAGTTGTTTTAAATCTACATCAGAGACTTAACAGATTATGATTGAAGTTTTGATTTCAGTGCTGCCAAAAACACCTGAAAATGTTTAAAGTGTTTCCAAATGTGGCCACACCTCTAGACTTCCAAAACAGCTTTTCCATTTATTTTCATTACTTAAGCTCTTTCGTAGCCAAGAAATGTAGCCAAACGATTTAGCCCTTTATGCAACAGATGACTTATTTTTCTTACACTTTGATGAAAGCTAGTTATATTAGAAGCTACGCACTGTTCCACCCTTTCTGCCAGCTTCCACCTGCTCTCCAGACCTGGCTCTGGTTAGCACTGGCTTTTCATGTGAACTATCTGGAGCCAGATGAGATACACACACACACACACCATCCTTTAAGGCTCCTGAGGTCAGATTGTTATTCCTGACAGTCTTGGACTTCAGTGTTTTTCCTAATTCTGAGGGATGAGAGGGAGGGTGTGAAAGAGAGAGAGAGAGGGAGAGAGATAAATTGCAAGTGTCCACGTTGGAGCAGTCTTATTCAACAGGTCTAGCCATGGAGTTCAAAGGACTGTGTGCGATGCTGGGAGTACTCCTACTGGTGAGCTGCTCATTCCAGCAGACTCCACCAAAAAAGAAGCAAGCGAAGAAAGGTAGATGAAAAACATTTGTCACAACACAATGTTTAAAATCAGTTGTTCTTTCATGCACAAATTACCACTAAATTCCCTCCCGATGTTCTTGTGTCCCTGGTGCTGCTGGACTCAGATACAACAAAGGATCCTGCCATTGAGGACCTACAGAAACAGATCAACGACATTAACCAGGAGCTCAACCTACTGAAGGAGCAACAGGCCCTGCAGACAGGTAAAACTGATATAAATAACTCTTCTATGTAAACTTCACCCAAAAGTGCCCCAAAACTAGGATCCGTCTTAATAGATCACCAACAATGGTAGATGGTTAACCAAGTGGCCTTAATTAGGCTAGATTACTGACCAGGTAAAGCAGACGGCTGCATGTCAATCACCTGTGCAAACTATGAGTGATTGCAGTTTTTTCTGTAGAAATATGCACTGCTAACTGGTACAACCCTAACCAAGGTTGGTCCTGGATTACTACCTAATTTTGTGGCCCTGGCATGTAGAGGAGCCCAGTGTCAGTAAACTTCTACTTGAAGTGACTTTGAGCAATACGAACTCCTGCCAGCCTGAGACACGCACTTCTGTAGCTGCCCATTATGATCAGCTATGACAGTGGATAATCAGCCAATAGTACCACACTTATAATGAAGACAAAGAGCAATAGTTAGTCTCAAATCTGTTTGAAGTGGATTGCAATATGAGTCTTTAATGGGGAAGCTTAGTGAATCTGTTGATATTTTGACATGAGGTACATACAGCGCAGTGCACTTTTTATATTCAAATTGGAGTCAGTACTCTGAGGTATGCGCCTCTTAAAAGCAAATAGAATACATGTGTAGTCTTTGAAACAGCATATTTTAATGTGCAGAACACATGACAAACCCTTGTCTGACCTCTTGTTCAGAACACATAATGATATCCAATTGTTTCTACACATCTAAAAATGTTCAGACAGAATAAAAGCACCATGTTCATTGTGCTGTTTATTACTACTGCAGATTTTGTACTTATATCTTCAAAATACCACAGCTGCTTTTAATTTTATAATCAAAATAGAGTCCTCAGTAATACCTGTATTATCTCCAAAAAGAAAAACTAAAGATAACACTGAATCACAGTTTAATTCTAACTAACCATCTTCTCCATTTTATTTCATTTTTCAGTCTGTTTGAAAGGCGTAAAGATCCATAGAAAGTGTTTCTTGGCCGACCCTGTGAGGAAGCGCTATCACACTGCTAGTGAAGACTGTCACGCCCTGGGTGGTGTTCTTGGTACACCAACATCCAGCGATGAGAACAACCAGCTCACAGACTACATCCGCCAGAGCATCGGCCTGGATGAGCAGGTCTGGCTGGGCATCAATGACATGGTTAAAGAGGGCACCTGGACGGACCAGACCGGCCTCAGCATCACATACAAAAACTGGGACATGTCCAATTCTCAGTCCCCTCAGCCAGATGGCGGCCAGTCCCAGAACTGTGCCGTCCTGTCTGAGGCCTCCTATGGGAAGTGGTCTGATGAGAACTGTCGCGAGGAGAAGCCCTCTGTCTGCCAGTTCAACATTGTTTGATCACATTTATCTCAGACTCTGCGCATGGCTGTAGTCGCTTTGTGTGTGTACTCTTGCTGTAGTGCCACTTTGCCTACTATTCTAAAAGGAGTTGTTACTCCAGTGGTTCTCAGCTGGCTTTGCATCGGGACCCTCTTCAGATCTAGAAGTTCACATTCAGTTGCAGGAAACAGCGATAAATGAGCTTGTTATAGTAAACCAAAGTGAGCTGGTGATATGTAGTCTCCTATAATATCTGGCCTGATGTAACCTGAAAATGACCATCAATAAACTATGAAAACCTCTAATGTCACTGCTTAAAGGAAACACGTTGAGATAAACAATGTGGTAGTTGATTGCCATCAACCTTATCTGTATGTGAAAAATTAAGCTACAGCCAGTAGGCATAGATTAGTTCAAAGGCTGGAAACAGTAAGAACATATACACAAGTAAAACATGTGCAAAATGAGTGAAAATTCATAAAACATTGGTAAAAACAGACAAAACAACCAGAAATACACAAACCGCGTACATGCTCATGTGTTGCTCCTAGATATGCAGGAGAGGTACAGCAGGGGCCTCATACATGTCTCTGCCCAGGGCCCCATTGCCTCACAATCTGTCTGCGGCTCTGTTTGAAAATATGGTGGAAACGGCAAAAATAACAGTTAGCTGTTTTAGTTCTATAAGTCTCTGCAGGCTGTAGGTCATATTCTGTATCTAGTGTGAAAACAGGGGGCGCTGTTGCATGGATATTACTTTGTATAAGTGTTATTCAATCTTTAAAGTAGTTGAAAGAAGGACCAGGTACCTGACTGTATGTAGATGCTACATATTTTTGTTCTATTTTCTGGTACATTAAGCTCACAAGTTCTGACACAGGTTTTCAAATGTGAACCTGCTGGACCTCTGTTGACCTGGACCCGATTTAAAAAAACAAACAAACAAACAAACAAACAAAACAACTGCATCCAGTAATGATCAAGTAGCACCTCTAGACAGAGCCAAACTATTTGTTTCCCAGCATTTACTCTCTAAGGGCAAAGCTAAGTTTGCCATGTAGTGCCCCAGTTGCTGGCTGTAGTTCATATTTACCATACTGATAAAATCAGAATCTGAATAAGAACAAGCTTTTATTGTCCAGGTGTGTTTGACACACAAGGAATTTGACTCCGGTACAGTGGCTCTCAGTGTGCATGTATGAGTGGTATCCATCTGCTCAATTAACACTCAGCAAGTAAGCAAATAGGTGTATTCACCAAAATGTTGCTCCCTAAAGTCCAAAGTCTCAAACCTTTAAGATTAAAGCAGAAATGCAGAATTGAAATTTGTGAGGCTTGGAGCTACAAGAAATGTGATTCTGCATTCTTCTGCATTTGTTGTTTCCAGTAACACACACTTCTCCATGGTAAACACTGGCCGCTGCGCTGAAGTCTTCCACACCCTCCTTCAAACTGTTTTTCTTGGCTGGAGTTCCTGTGGTTGAAATTGTTTTAACCATCCAGAATACAAAAGGTCAGTGTTCCAGCAGGAGATGGAAACTCAAATGTCACTGCTTAAGTGTGTGATGGCATGAAGTAAACTGTTCCCTCATCAAACCATTTTCCTACATGTTATTGCTAAAAAAAAATAACTCAATTGTACTTACAGGTAAGGAGAAACATATTTTAATAAAAAAAACTAGTTAAAAATATAAAAACATTTTAAAAACAAGGACCAGCTCCTGAATCCATGCAACGTGGCAGAAATTTCATAACATTAAACAAAGTGTTAAAGGAATAGTTCAATGTTTTCAGAAATATACTTTGCTTTCTTTTTGACCAGGAGTAAAGAAGACTGATATCATGGATATCATGCCTGTACAGTAAATACAACACTACAGACAACAGGCAGTTATATCAGCTTACCATGAAGCTCAGAAACAGGGAACAACTAGTGTCTGTCAAAAGGTAAAAAAAAATAAAATAAAATAGAAACTTCATGTACCAGCACATCTAAAGCTCACTAATGGACATGTTATGTTGTTTGTTAATTACATACAAAAACCCACACATAATACATGAAAATTTTAAAACAAGTTATCTTGTGCAGTGACTCCAAGAAGTCACTGCACAGATTGCACAAGCAGGATAAAACATGTCCATTCGGTAGCTGGCAGCGGTATGTGGTTATGATAGCTGTCGCCCCCTGTTCCAGTATCGGTAAGCTAACTGCTGCTGGCTGTGGCTTCACATTTAGTGTACGGACAGGAAAGTGGAATCGAACTTCTTCTCCAACTCTTAGCAAGACACTGAAAAATTATCCAAAAATTTCAAACTGCTGCTTTAAAGAAGAGGCTTACAGCTTCTGCTGTTGAAGTCTAAGCCAACACCACATCTGAAGTTAGTGAAACTCAGATTCCCTGAGTGCAATCGAGGCACAGAAGTTCACATCAGTGCAGTCAAGAGATACCCGGTGCTATACTGAGAATTAAGTAACAGTGCCCATCGTGCGGCTACAGTCCCAGCACACTACAAGGACTCCTCTGTTATCGGCGGCTGTGGCTCCAAGTTAAAACTGGACAGCTGGATTGTGTTTATCTCCCCAGTGCTTTTGAATGTGTACAATTCATTGTCCACCATCCTGCTGTCCTGGAAGCCAAGGCTGTCCTGCCGCTCGATGGGAGTGCGCGGACGGGACGGGATAAAAGTGTCAGAAGGGTCCAGAAACATCCTGTACTGGTCCATCTCCGGCTCTGCATTCGTTTCGTCGACTGCAGGCAGCTTAGTGGGGCCAGTGAATGTTTGATACGAGTCCACCTGTATACCTCTGTTGAGGTCCTGCATGCCGTCGGTGTAGCCAGAGTCAACCAGCAGGTGGCTATACACCATTGTCTCATCTACGGACGTGTAGATGTGGGAGTCATTGTCAGATTGGGTTTTGATGAAGTGCCTGTCGCTCGGGCGGAAGATATCCCCTTTGCTGATGAACATGGACTCCTTGCTCATCTTTTGTTTCTTTTTCCTGTTTGACAAAAAAAATTAAGGCAGACCATAAACAATGAGTCAACAAAAGCAGCCAGCTGAACATCAGTCTTACAGAAAGTTATAATACATTTTTTTTACTCCTCACTGGATCATTTATGTTTCAGCCTCTTAGTTTTCCTATTTCTATGCCTCCATGATAGCCGTGGCTGGAGGCATTATGTTTTCGAATTGCCCATATGTCCCATTCTTGTGAACGCAATATCTCAGGAACACCTTCAAGGACTTTCTTCAAATTTGGCACAAGTTTCTGCTTGGATGCAAAGATGAACTGATCAGATTTTGGTGGTCAAAGGTCAAGATGAGTGACCTCACTTGTGTCCCGTACCCGTGTGTTTCACTGGCTGGCAGAGGCATACGACCACAAAGCTGTAATTCTATTTTGTTTTATAATATTCAACTAATGTTATTATTCATTTGTGTAACTAGCTTTCATTTTTAGGTTTGTAGGTAGAGAGAGAAATGAAGGATTTGGTAAAGGAAAAAAAAAAAAAAAATCGCTTTTACTGGTTTGATAAATCCCTTCCTCATATGTTAAGAGAGTTTTGCCACAAGTATACTCACCTTCTGATGAAGCATACTACACCCAGCACTATCAGCAAAAGCAAAATAGCTCCTAGAATCCCAAGGATCATGGGCAACGGAACTGTAGAGTAAAAAAGAAAACACAGCAGAATTAAGTTTTTATAGCAAGGACTTTTTTATTTCTGTGTGTGTGTGTGTGTGTGTGTGTGTGTGTGTGTGTGTGAGAGAGAGAGAGAAAGGCCTAGAGGAGTGCTTCTTACTGAATGTCTTCTGCAGGACGACTTTAGTCACTACACCAAACTGTCCCTCGTCTGGTAAACAGTTGGACATGTTGAGATAGAAACTCTGTGGGACCACTAACTTGTCCACCATCTGCTCATCCTCCCTGCGGCTGATCATCTCCTCCCCGGACCCCAACATCTTCACACTGATGTCCGTGTGGTACTCGCCGCACTTGGGCTGGCTGACGTTGACAAACTGTATTTCTGCCTGGTACTGGCTTGGAAGAGAGACGATCCAGGACACGGTGGTCAAAGGCCGCATTCCCTGAGGCCAACTGGGGGTGGCCAGGAGGTTTGGAGATGCTTCCATAGGACTGACTGTGTAAATAATGGTCTCTGAAAAGGGAGGGAAACAATGCTTAGTCCCAGTACTGTATCCTGTGTAAGAGTAATCTCTGCTGGTCATAAATGTAAAAGGTGTCTCCCCCATTTGTGGTCCAATAGTGCCCCTGTGTGGAATTTAAAATTATAGTGCATATATTTCACTTGGCCATAGTACAACGATGATACTGCAGCTTGACAATTTTATTTTCATTATTGATTAATCTGTTGTTTATATATTTATATATATATTTGTAATGATGTAAATGAAAAACACATTCATATGAAAATGCCTCATTGGGCTCTATTTACTGATAAAACGATTCACTGAATCTTTATCTGCAGTCTCACATATTGATGTTTTACCTGTGATGTGCTGACTGAAGCTGGCATTGAGAAAAGGCCCACTGGTCTTGCTGAAGTCGCGAGCTGTAGCTGTGACAGAGACGTTGGTATGCACCTGAACTTTCTGGATGATTCCATTAAAGCAGAAGTCTCCGAGAGAAACTCCATCTTCCTCTGCCACATTCAGTGAGACATCCTGGTTACACTCCTGACCAGGCAGAGACTGTTGGAAGCTACCCGTGGGCGACATCAGATCCACTGTGATGTCCTCAGGGACACTGAAGTGCCAAGTGAAGCTACTTAGGGACATCGGGAGACAAGAATCCAGTTGGGGCACAGTGAGGAGAGTCATAGAGCATGACGCCACATTTTGGCACCCTGTTATTAAAAAGGTACAAAATAAGATCACATGATACAGCAAACACAAAGATATAATTTCTAACAAAAAGTTTTTTGGACTTACAGGGATATTTGGAAATATGCTTATTTACTTACTTGCCAAGAGTTAAATAAGAAGATTGATACCACTGTCTGGTAAATATGTAGCTGGAACCAACAGCTGCTAGCTTAGCACAAAGACCAAAAACAAGGGAAAGCAGCTAGCTAGGTCTGTCTAAACAGAAGTTATATAGGCTACCATACAGAATCTAACTCATTAATCTAAGTCTTGGCAAGAAAGCTATTAAACAGATTTCCAAAAATATCAAACTCTTACTGATAGATATTAGCTCCAAAAGCAACTCTTCAGTTTAAAACATTATAGCATTTGTGTTTATTTTTTTTGCTATTCATAAATATTAAAAAAATAAAAATTATCATCGTACCAATAACTTCACTGGCAGTCAGCTGCACTTCTTCATTTCGACAGTCAAGGAAGGAGAGGCTGGCCTTTGTGCCTGCAGATACGTTTATCTTCTCCGAAACCTTGGAGTTAATGCTCATCTCACAAAAGGGATCAGAGACCACTTTCTGTATCTGCAGGGACACTCCTTGCCATTTGGTTAGATCCACCGTGCACAGGACTGAAAAGGAAATACAACACAGAGGGACAAATTTAGTTTTCATCTTGACTTGTGCTTTTATTGTGGCAATTCATCATAGGTCTTGCAAAACCAAACTATGTACTTTTTTCATCTCATTTCTGTTTATAACACATGTACAGTCAAACGTTTGGACATACTTTCCCACTGAAGTGAATGGGAAATTGTGTCCCAGTTTTTGACCAGTATGTGTCATGTGCCATTATAATTTGCATACTGGTGTAAAATGCAGTTCTGCTGTGTGAAGTATATAAAACTGTGACTGTATTTTCCAGTTGAGTTGTCAGAAAATAACACATATCCTTGTCCTTTTTGTAAAACAAGCAAATTATTAACATAATATTTTTGTACTAAAATATATATAAAAACACTGAAAGTAAGTATGATCTCTTGTTTTGTCAAAGTTCAACAGGTAATTATTTTTCAGAAAATACTGAAAAGTAATGAGACAAGAAATGCACAACCCTCTGCATTTACTCTTAACAAGCTTACAAATTCTCCTTGGATCTGTTCATTACAACAAAGGATTGTGATGTTGCACAAAAGCATTACTTTCTCATTAAAACAATTCTATCATTCAGGTAGCTTGATTTTTAACCCTGTACCTGGGTGACCGCTCCTCATCACAGAGACTGTGTACTTCAAAGTGAGTCCCTGGTGTGTTTTGTTGGTTTCACAGTTTTTCAGCACCATGCTGAAGTTGCCCTGCTGATGCTCCGGCTGACGATCCGTCAGGGTCAATTTGGTCACCTTCTTGTCCTCTTTCTGGTATGCCACCTCCACTGCATTGTGGAGGCACACTGGAGCTGTTTGTTCACGAAAACGCATTGTATAGTTGTGCATGACTGGCACTGTGAAGTCCCACTGCATCTGCTGGTTGTCAGGAAAATCATCAGGATAGTTGGCTATGAAGAAATCTGTGTCTGATAAACCTCGTGGTAGGTTGACTTTCACTATGGCCAACACTTGAGAGAGACAAGGAGAGAAAACTGTGGTTAGAAACATGCAAAGGAAATCGCCTTTCTCTCTGCAAATAAACCTGAAGTATATCAAATTTAGTTAGAACTGATATTTACCTTTTGGTTTTGTGCATGTGTTACAGGAAGATGTCTTGTTATACATTATGTATGATGCTTGATATAAAGTGGTGTCTTCCAATCCGGTGTGGGATGGACCAAATGTTTGACAACACAGAAATCAGTAGCAACTTACTGCTAGTCTCAGGCCCAACATCCAGTTTGAAGTCGACAGGGTCCAGCTTCCTGTTTGCAGGCACCAGCAGAGACACACGGCCCTTGTAGCGAGCCAGGATGGTGGTCACAGGTCCTCCTTTACAAAAGGTACCGATGACTCCAGGCCCAGTGCGCAGATAGGTAATAACAGAGTATGTGTGCTCATTTGGACAGGTCTTCTCTTTGGGGATCTGTTGCATTCCAGTTTCTGGGAAGTCTAGTTGGAAGGTCCGAGTGGAGACAACTTTGAGGTCCCAAGTAAAAGTCCGGTTGAAGTCTGGGAACAGTGTGGACTCAGCCTGAACAATGTTACCAGAGCAAGAGGTTGCTGTGCAGTCTGGAGTTTATAGAAAAAGAAGAATGTTTTAAAGATGGCGATTTAGTTTGTGTGGACAAAGATCCAAACAAAGGCATCACTGAAGCATGAAAATGAGTTAAAAGAATGAAATCATTTACTGTCAGTTATATGTTTCCTTTTTTTTGGCAAAAATGTACTTTACACGTTTTGTCTTTTTAAATAAATCCTAATTACCTGAATGTTACTGGCTTTGGTTGTATGAAAGTCATCTGAACACACTCAACTCTTTGGACTGGTTCAGAATAAAATTAAAAACACTAAGGTATATTACAGACTGGTATTTTTCTGCATTATTATTTTACTTTTTTAATTAAATGTTGCATCAGATCTTGGGCTTGAGCCTTTAACCGTCACTAGTATTATCGAATTTGCTGTTAGACATGACATCAAACATCATAAATGCACAAAAAAAATAAACTTTACCAGTCAGCACAAAGTATGTGAGAATCCTGAAGAAACATGTTTTTGAAAAACATCAGTAACAAATTCCTGTGTATAGATCTTCATACCAATTTGCCTGTTGATCTCCACACTGAAAATATCCTGAGGTCGAGGACAGGTAAACTCTACCAAGGTGCTACGAGGATCAGTAATTTTCAGAGATTTCGAGTTGCATTTCTGATTGGGGGGCGCGTTCACACACACACTGCAGTCTGGCACACTGGTCACCCTGCTGATGATAACGATGGTGTTGGGGTCGGGGGTCACAGACATCGTTCTGCCACCTAAAGAGAAATGGGCACAGTACTGTGATTCATATATTTTTGTGGATGTGGCATGTTGCCAAATCTTTTACAGCCCCAAACTTTTATACCAGTGCCACCATGTGATTCATATTTTTGACATTTAGTTTAATATCTCAACAACTGTTTCATGTTGCCCTCAGATGTATTAACTTTGGGAAACCCTTTACTTTTCACCTAGCACCACCAAAAGGTCAAAATTTGTTGCTTATGATGAAATACCTATAAATCTAATTCCACTCAGCCTCAGCTGTACTTTGTGTTTAGTGCTAATTAGAAAACGTTAGCATGCAAACACATTAAACCATACAGTCTATGTGCTTAATTAAACGATTGTGTATACATTACTCCTATTACACATTTTAGCACTGTCAGTGTAAGCATGTTAGCATGCTGATATTAGCCACTGTGTATGTAGAAGTTAGCATTTAGCTCAATGCTACTTGTAAGTATGGCCTCACTGACCTGCTAGTATTGCTGTAGACTTGTAGCAGCTGGTGTAATTCTACACCCTAATAGACCAACTGCACTGTGCTGTTTTTGTGGTCTGTACATGACCTTTACACATTTTATTTTTTATTTAAAAGGTGCTATTATTTTACATTTACAACAGATGAAAATTAACCTTCTAGCTACACTAACTCTAATTTCTTTTCTGTGAATCAGTGAATGTCTGCCAAATAAAACTAATAACTAAAACTAGACCAGTCATTAAATTTGTTTAATTGGCCCAGGTGATTTATTAATGATGCATCTTTGTGTTATTCTAATGGATAAAGCATTGGTTTTTAGTTATATTTCTTTAACAATGTAATTTTTACAATAGTAAGAGAAATGTTTTGTTTGATAAAATGATTTTTTTCCCCTGAAAAATGGTCTGAACAAAGTGAAGGAACAGTTGCTTGCCTCTTGGTGCTGCTCTGACACCGAATGCTGTCAGGTCTCCTCCTCTGGGTACTTCAACAGTCACAGCTGTCGCTCCAAGAAAATCCAGATCAGACACTGTCCCACTCTTGCAGTACCTGTTAGTTCTGATGTTTCTGTCACTTTTAGTTGTACTCACTGAGTACTGATAGCCATCTTGGCAATTTTCTGCTCCAGAAATCTCCTTCAGTCCATTGTCAGGAAAGTCCAAACTTAATACCGTTTTCTCTGGGACACTAATGTGCCATATTAAGGATCTATTGAAGTCCTTGAAGAGGTTGGGATCAGCTTCTCCTGCAGAAGGGGTGCAGGAGCTTGTGGTGCACTCTGGAGGAATAAAGTAATAAATATTCTTAAATAGTTTATGTATTACTATATTCATGTTATTTAGATTTCTGTATTTACTTGTTCATCTCTTTCTGGATTTATTTTGACCATTATTTAAGTATTCATTTACCGACGAAACAGGTTGTTTTTTGTCTTCCATACATGAGGACTTAATACATAGTCTATCCAAAAATGTTAATCCCAAATTCTGCTTGTAAATAAATAAAATTTTGTCATGTGGTTTCCATACTTCTCACCTATTTTCTTCCTTATCTTCACACGGTACATGTCCTGAGGGTTTTGGCAGCTGAACTCCAGTGAGAGTTTTTCAACGTTGGTCAGTGTCTTTTCTGTTGGACTACAATTAGGAGTGGGGCCGTCAACAGAGCACACGTCGCACGCTGGTTCCACAGGGTCCCGGCTAACAACTACAGTCGTGCTGGAATCAATGGTTATAACCATGGTTCGGCCCTCTAAGGAGAGAGAGTAACATATGCCAGGATACACCAAATATTCATAAATCAATGTGTAAAGTCCTCCCTATGGTTTTAGTTAGTAGCAAGTTTAAAATGTATTATGTAATAAATCAGGATGCAACAGTAAAACTTAACTAAACTAAAGAAAACATAAAAATAAAGAAAAATGCCTTGTTTACTTTCTAGCTTAGCTTAGCACAAAGACTGGAAACGGGGAACAGCTAGTCTGTCTTTGTACACTTGAGGCTCTTGGAAAAGTCATTAAATTTACAAGAAACTAAATTATAAAGGTCAGTATGGAAAGTTTCCAGACCCTTTCAAATTTTCCACATTTTATTTTTCAGAATCATCTTAAAATGGATTCATTTTTTTCCATCAGTCAGCACGCACAAAGGTTAGAAACAAGCTAACTCTTGTTGCTGATTTTTGTGTTAAGCAATAATAAGCTACCTGGCTCCAGGCAGTAGATTCATATTTAGCATACAGACAGTTCTCATCAAATCAAACTCAATAGTGTTACTAAAGGTTTTCTTAGATACGATGGGTGTGTAGTCAGTAATTCTTTCTTACTTAAAGGTCCAGCGGAGACCTGAAACAACACAGATTCCACCTGAGCCTTTGGATTGACTTGCAGAGACATAACAGCTTCATTGAGCAGGTCTAGACGAGTCACAGATCCACCTCGACAGTACCGAGTTTGGTCCTTGCTATTTGCTTTGGACGTGGCCACCGAAAACTGAAATCCATTAGTGCATGGTTGTGACGTCTCCATCAGTCCATCCCCAAGGATGTTCACACTCACAGCTGTCTTCTCAGGTGCCTTAAACTCCCAGGTGAAGGTTCTGGCAAACTCTGTGAGGATGGATGGCTGAATTTCTACTGTTGTAGGGCTGCAGGTGTCCTTAGTGCACTCTGGAACACAAGACAGGATAAAAATACACAGACTGGTTTAAAATTTTAGGTTCTGCTGCATAAGGTGCTCATCTACTTTAAATTTCACTTGTATTATGTGGCATTCATGTGGACGGCAAAGAAAGAATTTCATTGTATAGGGAAACGTGTTTCCTAACTGTGCATATGACAAATAAACACTTTGACCTTAATCAATTATTCATGATTTGATGTGAATAAAACGGATTTAACCTAAACATTATTAGGACTAAATTAATTGTAACCCCTCAACAAGGTACACTGTATCTGAAGCACCGTGGACTGAAATTTGACTAGAAGGAATTGTGAGGTTCTCTTTGTGATCTCAGGGTAGCTACCACAAAGTTTGATCTGTTAAAGTGAAATTATTACACCTGCTCACAGAAACAACTAAGCATAATATAATAATTTCTTCTATAAACTGTCAGAAAGGACTGACACGTGTACATCAGTTTCTTGGACTCAAAGGTGACAAAACAAAACACGACATGAAATGTCGTGTTTTGTTTAACAGTCTGAAACTTAGAGAAAATAAGTTTACTGCAATAGAAAACAGAGAAAACACAACATCTTGCCATCTAAAGAGCCTTATATAATGTGACATGATGTATCTGTGAAGCAGACGTTCATCTCAGAACTCACCAATGGTACGAGTTACTATGACAGTGTAAGCCTGGTCAAGGGGCTGGGAGCATTTGAACAGCAATGTGACCTCCTTTTCAGGTACCAGAGAAAGAGAGGAGTGACAGGAAGTCTGCGTGTCATTCACCCCACTGACTGTGCACACAGCACACTGATCCATAGGAAGCCCAGTGGACACCGTCACATTCGAGCCTCGGTCTGGTCGGACCTTCATCTGTAGGCATTCTGAGGAAACAGATCAGGGCGAGTTAGGTGCAAATAACTTAAAGATGCTACAAACTGATTATTATTGCCAGTGTTTCAAGTGCACTTCAGCTGCTTGAGAGCATGCTTGGACAGATTTCCATATCTGAGCTTGAATATCTGGATACTTCACAAACACACACTCTTACAAGCAACGACACTCGTCTTCATAAAAACAGGGTTCACATAAGCTGTACGCTATAGGGCTAAGGCATCACTTCAACACATCAGCAATATAAAGGACACAAAAGGAACCAAACACACAAACATGGCCAGACAATTTGCTCTTAACACTAGAATAAATGGTGGTTCCAGGCACACCTACTGTATTCCCCTATTTCATGGTGTCAAACCAAAGCAACTGTATTGACTTCTCAATACTGAGTCATTTGGAGACTGAGTAAGGAGAGGAAATGAAGGCAAACCAGTTTTAAAAAGCACGGGTAACAGTAACAGCTGCTTCTGCATGACATCATGTGGCTTTATTTTTTTATAACCTCAACTGAAATGGTTATCAAAATTTACAGCATTGCTTTCATATTTATCCCTGTTTTGGTTCCAGATGTGGTTTTAGTGCAGCTAAAACATGGGTGTTTTCTATTTGAAAACTTTCAGAGTAGAGCTAGACCCATACACCAACCAGTATTATATCAGTATCTTAAAAGAGAGAAATTTCACATATGTTAAATCAGGTTTTAGGTTAATCAGGGACACTGTTCCCATTATGCAGTTTGTCAAACAGAGACATTTTTCAGCTGTACATTTTCATGTTGTTTCTGCTGGAACACCATTAGGAATAAACTTATATATCAGAGAAATGTAATTCTAAATAATACATTTTATTTTGTTTTGCTCTATAAAGAAATAGAACATTTGATGATAAGCAAATTATATAAAAAAGCCATATATGCACAAAAAGCCACACCCAGATGTGCATATGCACTATGGATACATACATGCACAAATGCAAACATACATCCACAGACAAATATTTACTGTTGTTCTTTCCACTAATCTTCCAGTGTTATACACTTCTTCTTATTTAATTTTTATTCATTATAACCTATGTAACTTGTCCTATACTGTATATAGTGTATTTAGTCGCTGTAACTCACCAATTAATAGGATGAATGTGCTTCTGAAAGGCCACTCCACTTGGTCACATAATCTCTGATTCTGAATGAGATGGTTCCCATGGAGCCCACAAAAACCCCTGACTTACCACTACCTCTCTGCATAACTAAAGCTCTACAGGTCCATAATTAGCAAATCTTCTAGTATATCCAGTTTAAGATTTAAGGATTTGTGACACCTTCTTCCAATAAGTCTGAGCTAAAGGGCATCTGTATAAATCATAATTCCATTAAAACTGAGGCTACATTCACAATGGTGGCAGTCACGAATGAAAACACTGTAATGTTTTTAAACCATGTGTCTACACACATAAAATCAAGCCAGGAATTCACAATCTGAACTTATAAAGACTTGAAAACAACACAGAAAACTACTGGAGCATTTACATGTTAAATGTGGGCTAGAGGGTTTCTTATGATAGTAAACGATGGGTTTTCCAGATGACAGTGTTCAAAGACTCATATCTTGTGAGAAATAAAATTGTTATATAATAATTCCCACAATCACGGTAAAGGATAATAAATACCATGGTGCTGATGGCTTCTACCCTAAAATTGAATCAAGTTAATGGGGAAGAAAGTAGCTGAGTTTAAAACGGCACAAAATATAATGGCTCAGCAGCAGATTGCTGGTCAATCATTAATGAAACTATGATGAATTCATGCCTCCAGGAAGGTCCATAAATGCCTCATAAAACTTTTGAAATGGAGGAATAGAAGTCAGGACTGAGGGTTAGGTTACTCCACTCAGACTACAAATGTTCTTTAGCCCTTCATCTCCACTGTCCAGTCAATCAGTCATATGCAATGTTCCCTAGATGTCCTCTATTATCTTCTAATTTATTGACATAGGACTGTAAGCACATCGCAGTTTAGTGTTTTACAGGGCTTCCCTTTTGCATTAGGTCGCCCATTAGCACGTTGTTTGCCACAATGAACAGCATACATTTATCACCGCTGTCTGTTTAACCCAATTGGCACAGACTTTAGATGAACCACAAGACGTTTTGTGCACTGTTTGAATGTGAAGCCAACTGAAAACAAAAAGCAATAAGAAACTGTGTAAACAAAGTTTTAACAAACATTTAAATTTGCACACTTAATCCTGAAAGAAATCCTGTATTCTCACCTGATAAGTCGAAGACTGACAAAAACAAAAGTCCAAAGAGCGCGCAGGTCGCGCAGAGCCTCATGTTCACTAATAAATACCGGACTTCCTGCTTTAAAACATTTAAAAGCTTTTAAAAAGGTGAACTGTTAAAAGCTGCTCGTTTATCTCTCAAATATACAACTGCATATTCATTCACGTTACAGCAGCAGCGATGTCGATGACAGCCACTTCCTGCTCCACATTACCTGTGCGCAACAGGATGGCTGAGGGCGTGGTCCACACTGTTACCTGTCCAAACCTGACGAGTGAGAACGTTCACGTCTTTCCGTAGTGTCCTTGATCCGAAACACAGCAGAGATAAAAATCCTACACTACGGAATCCTACTCAGACACGACTCCTTATGTGACTCCTCTGACTGTGTAGCACAATGGGTGCCCTATTTATAAAGCCTCGAACATGCCAAGAATTGCTGGCACTGCGCTGTGTATCCCGAAAATGAGGCAGACGAAGGGTGTGGAACTCAAATTAGATATTGGCTCGTATTATATGTCACTAACAAACTGATATGTGTTTATCCAATAATTATTTGTTCCTTGATATAACTGCATTGGGAATGATATAAATATAAAGATCAGGAATTAAGAAAAATAAATCCAGTCTGAACCTAAAACTGATTTACAGTCTTTAGAGCAATACTACTATCAGCTCAAATACATAACATGTTCAAAACTAGTTGTGCCTATTCAGCTGAACTGATGGTGTGAACATGTGTTTATATGGCTGATACCTGTGACTGACACTCCCATGTTGCAGAGGCTCCTGCCTCCACACGCCTCATGACGCATTCCTCCAGCGAAAAATACCTGACTCACTTGCAAATACTTATTTGTGTTTCATTTTTGAAGGTACTTAGTTAATCACCTGATTTAGCCTTACATTAATCCAGAATGCCTAAAATTAGCCATTAACATATCACCAAGCCCAACTAAAGCCTCGGTTTTAACCCCTCTAGCCTAATTCAAATATTTCAAATTCCCAAACATAATCATAAACAAAAAGGGAGTGTAAAATTGTTTTCAAAAGGCTGTAATTTCTTCTAGTCTCTCTGTCCCTCTGAGAGCACTTTGATCCTCAAAACACAAATACTCACTAATAAAACATAAGCTGCACTAATTTTTGTCGAACCAGTCTGACAGCATGTGGAGTCTGTGTTAACAAGGAACCTCAGTGAAGGATCAGCAGCTGTCAGACTCCCCCTCCCCTCCCATGTTACTGTAGATCCCGGACAGCAGAACATCTGCTGCAGAGGGCCTTGAGTTTGCAGGTTTTCATACCAGTGACCAGTTTCATAGTCAGTGTCTCCTTTTCATCAAGTTAATAAAGTTTTTCTTTAACAGATAAAGCACTTTGAGCTCTGGTTATTATATGCCAATACTGGACATGCCTTAGACTGAGTAATATGTCAAAATTTGTTTATTTGTATATGGTTGGTGACTGAGAAGACTGAATTGGAAAGTTCAGAGATTAGGAAAAACGTCATCATCAAAAGCACTAAAGTAAATACTTTAAACTCTTGTCATTGCCTTTTGTGTCTTCTTCCTGTTTTTCTTCTCTTTTTTAAGTGAGCAGCTGGTGTAAATAAAACTCAGAGATACAAATATAGTGCCAGTGAAAAAGAACAAATAAAAGGTCAAATGTAAAAAGTTATAGATGAATTTAAACAAGAAAAACACAGTTTTTTTTTATTAATAAGACACTGAACTGACGGGTTACATCATCCCTGCTCACTTGGCACTGCGAGAAGGAGGCACACCATTTGTTTGACTGTTATTTGGGTGGGTCTGATTCTAGGTCATTGGTTAAAATCTTAAAAAGTTCAAACAGTCCACATGAGGGCAGCAGCACAAGCTGAATGAGCAGCATAGTGTTTTAATGTTCATATGTTTTTTATGATTTATGGGTGAAGAGGTTTCAGGTGTCCTGTTCAGTGTTTTGTACATGCATGCATATATATAGCTGGTAAATTTAGTGGTAATCCTCTAGCACCTTGCTTCTTTATTTTTTTAAATTTACTGACATGCAAACACGTCCATATGTGGCGGAAGCAGGACGCAGATTTTGGTTAGTGGTTGAGGTGCAGCGCTCTCGTCGCTGCGACCCGGGTTCGAAACTGGGTTGAGTCAGGAAGAGTATCCGGCGTTAAACGCGTGTTAAATGTCAACATGTCAGTTGTCATTGTGGCGACCCCTCAGAAAACGGGAAAAGCCGAAAATGACTCTCTTTACTGTTCCACCATGCCGCAATTAGCAAATATGTTTATCAAATAAATAGTGGAGTTAAAGGTACAATACTTCCTTCTAAAAGGTGATGAAGATGAAGTGTCAGAAAATTAAAATACCCTCCTCAAAGTACATATTCCGCACAACTGTACAGTATTTGAGTAAATGTTACTTTCGATTCCGCACAACTGTACAGTATTTGAGAAAATGTTACTTTCCACCACTGCAGAGAAAGGTCACTTGCAGCTTAGAGCACAGAGGTGCTTCCCCGCTTGTTGTTCCGCAAAACAGCGACACGGTGCGAGAATAATTGGTGCAAACACAAGCCCCCTCCCGGAAGAAACCACTGTGGAAGTTGCCAAATGAAGTTGGACGCTGTTTGAAATGGCGTCAGTCACAGTCCGAGGGTGGGCTCTCTGTACCGTGTCTCTGCTAAACTTTGCGTTTGTATTCGTATCCGGTGTGGACTTCATTCGGTTTATATCATTTCGAGCAATATACCATAACATCACCGGAGAGACTACACTCTGCCAAGGTAAGTCTCCGCAAAATCTGCTGGTTTACGATGTGGAAACGTTAGCCAGTGTGACTGTGCTTGAATTGTTGTTACTGTATGCTTTAATTTGTCTTGTAACATAAATGAAACAGTTTACAACAATAAAACATAATAAGTCAACTAGTTAAACAAACGCCATTAGTTCACACTTGATATTGAGACCACTAAAACTCTGCATCACAGCCCGGCTAGCTCAGTCGGTAGAGCATGAGACTCTTAATCTCAGGGTCGTGGGTTCGAGCCCCACGTTGGGCGCACAACATTTTTGTTCCACGGGGACAACATGCATGGTGATGCATATTGATGACGATGCATGGTGGAGTAAAAATTAACAGTGCCAATACTTCATATGGTACTGTTACTGTTATCAGTAAGCTCTTTCTGTTTGATGAAAATATTGGCTATCATTAGATACTGTGATTTACACACACTTCGTTTATACATGTTGCATACAGTAGATTTATAAGAAATTATATACATGTTTTAGCATACTACAAAATGGAAAACCTGACCTTTTGTTGGGGGCCAGATATTTTTGTTGGAGAGCCTACATTGTGTTGAAGTCTGTTCCCCTGTCTTTCCCCTTATCAAAGTCTGATGCACAACCAACCAGTAGGTACGAGCTGTGTCAAGTTGCACAGTTTACTTCTTGAAAAACAATAATGGCAGTATTTAATGCTCAGTATGAACAAAAGACAGGACAGTATCATCTTTTCTCCTCTTGTTCACATTGTTTGCCCAAACCTAAGATTCCATACTGTGGTCGGTGGCCCTGCAGGACAGCTCTGTCCTCAGGTCTCTTGTTGTGGATCTGGGGCTCCTGGCTCTCTTCACCACACAGCACAGTCTGCTTGCCTGGTCTCCTGTCAAACAGGCCCTCCAGTCAGTCCTAGGGGTCCTAAACAGGACGGTATACTGCTTCACTACTGCACTGGCCCTCCAGGTAAAGCAGCAGAAATTGTAAAAGTATGTAAAATGCTGCTTTTATTGCCATAATGAACAAAAAGTCATTAATTACAACTGTACAGTACATAATTTGGTAACCTTAGTGCATTTTGTATCTTTTTATTTTAGTTCATGTATTTACAAGGACAATGCAAAGCAGTGGACAATCTCGGCAGAGCCACAGAAAACAGTAACACATTAGTACAATAATACAGCAACAGTTTCCATTGTTCAGTACATTGTATCCCTGCTAGCATCAAACCACAGCCAAGCAATACCGATTAACCCACTGACATGCAGAGCAGCAATAAGACATAAGCAAAATGACAGTGTTAAAAGATGCAGTCACAAGTTAGTAATATCGCACCCTTAACACAAAGCCAAGGGAAAGACAGCTATAGATCGTCTCACATTGTTTATAAAGTACTAGTAAATACATACATACTATAGCCATGCATCAATTTCTTTCTCCTGTGTTAGATCCTGATGCGTTACTGGCAGCCCGTCACTGGCGCCCCCTGTCTGTGGTCAGTGCGTCATGTGCCCTGGAGTATCTGGTTCCCTCTGCTGTGCTTCAGTCTGCACTTCCTCTGCTGGGCAATCATCTGTAGCATCCTCATGATCTTTGATTATCCAGAACTGCTGGGCATCAAACAGGTAACCAGAGCTACATCAGTAGGCTAAATCTAGCTCAATACAAATCACAGAATGAGTGAGTGATTGCAGTACATGCTAATGGATAGGCCACCAAATGCCCAGTTACCAGAATGTTAAAGAATCATTCAGTAATTTCATCTTTTATTTTTTTAAGCTCGTTTTCATCATAGATTCAGATTGGTACTTTTCATTTTAGGTTTAATATTTTTCATTTGTTTTTAATAATCGTGTTTGAACTGTTGGTCAGACAGCACAAGCAGTGTGAAGATGTCACTGATTTTCTAACTAGCCAGTCCATTAACTGAGAAAGATTACTTGCAGGCCTGTGTAAAACAGTTTAAAGCTAGAAGAGTAAATGTACCTTACTGAGAGACAAAACACTACTGGGCAGTAGAACACTGTCATTCGAAGTAGAATGCTCAGCTATCTTCAGGAAAATGGAAAGTGGTACAAGGACCAGGAAAGAGAAGTCACAGCTGAGCGGTGTGTCTGAGAAGCATTTCAATCTTACTTGAGGTTGAAGATATGTTGTAGCGCAGGGAAGGTAGTAGTCTCAAGAAGCGGCCAGAGAGCCAAGGTAACATGGGGCAAAAACTCAATGATCTGGCATCTGTGCAGTCTTTCTGCGGCTTAGGAATGTGAATGTGTTGATTGCTGAGCCACTGCAGCTCTGAGCCACAATCAGGGAGCCAGCACCTGCCAAGAAAGAGAAAGGGAGAGAAAAAGAGAGCGAGAGGTGCACCGAGCAGATCTGACAGATATTAGTAGATTTACTTCAGTAAAGGATCTGAGAACTTATTCTAACGCTGCATCATAGCGGCTTGTGACTATGTACTGCACTACACGTGTCTGGTTACAGTTCTGTAAGTGTGGGTGGCTGTCAGAACTGAGCCTTCCCAAACACTGTACACCAGGCAGACCTCACTGAGCTGAGATGAAAACATCAAAAGCCAGTAAATTCAGCAGCTAACGCAATGATCCACGTCCACAATTACTATCTTTATTTTTATTTGATGCCAAAAAGCATGGAACTGCTATGAAAGCTGAACTGGTGCTGCTTAGCCTAACTAGTCTCATACCGTCTCACCCTCTGCCCCTTGCTGTCTCTCAGGTGTATTACGAGTGTCTCGGCTTGGGGGATCCCCTTTCTCAGAACTCACCCCGTGCCCAGCGCCTCCTGTCTCACCTTCGCCACCCGGTGTGCCTGGAGCTGGGTGTGGTGCTGTGGCTCCTTCCAGCCATGTCCCTGGACAGGCTCCTGCTGGCTGGGACTCTGTCGACCTACCTGGCTCTCGCGCACTCTCTGGACAAAGAGGATTTAGCCTACCTCTGTGTCCAGTTCGACAGCAAGATGCAGCTCTTTGCAGAGCCACCGCAGGGCAGCATCAACACCACCGAGGGGGATGACGGCAACCGCAAGGAGAAGTGAAGTGAGGTCCCTGTGATGTGACTGACTGTAGTCTTCACATTAATCAGAAATATTGTTTTAAAAGTGACTTCAAGTCTGTGTGATCCGCTCTGAGCCTGAGAACAAACAAACAAACCTGCTCTGGACATTTCTGCTACTGAAAAACAACCACATTCAAACTGAATTCTTTGCAACATGAGCCTGGATTTCTTTAATTATCCTTTTTACTGCTTATGTGGTTTAAGTAAGGAAGAGTTTTATTCTACCATATGAAAACATAACACTTCCCCCACTAAGGAGGGCGTATTAATGTTTCCAAGGGGTGCTTGGTATTCAAGTAAATTGTTTTAATGTTGGGGAAACTGAGATTTTGAGGACTTATGAAATATTTAAGTTGATCTTCTGTTAAAATTTATGACAAAGAATTTGTCCATTATTTTGTCATATTTTATACAGCCTGACCACTGACGCTGACCAGGTTTTAACATAAAAACATGCAGAACGAGGATGTACAGTACAAATGAAAGCAAAATGCAACACTCTTCATTTTCCAAGGAAACAAACTTAGGGTACAAATCGTGATGTACACAAAGACTTGGACATTAACTGAAAAGACTAAATGGCTACAGTGAAAACATCAGATCTATGTGGAGCGAGACTTAGCAATCTTTAAATTAATACATGAAACAACCAGAAATGCCACATTTCTGTCATGTTTTCCATCACTTTGTGTGTGACTGATGCTCTTTTAATCCCTTGATCTTGTTGTGGCTTCTTCTGTGGTGGTTTAGTGGCACATGACCACAGAATCAACACCACCAGCTGGTTCCCTCAATGAATGAACTCCTAATATTTGCAGTGGATGATACACATAAACTGACACCAATTTATCTACAGTGAGATTATGTTAGCAGCTCTATTTTGCAGTGAAACCCTCTTTTTATTCATCTTGATCTGCAACACTACAGTATATTATTTATAAGCTGTTACCTTCTATGTGCCAAGTACCTTCACATTGTATCTCTCTGTATACTATTAAATTTCACTGTCCTTGGAAAATAATGTATTACTGAGATTTTACACTGGCAAAGGCACAAAATGCAGCTTTATTTTTTTCACAGCAGCTATAATGAAAAAAGTGTCATGGTATTTCTGAGATTATGAACGTAGTTACTCTCTTACTCATGTTGGGGGTGCATCTACAGTAATGTTAGACTGAATGTAAACCACTTAAGTTAAACAAACTGTGTTTGGTATTTCCCAGTTCATGTTCTGTTAAGTCGTCTTAACAAGTGGCTGTAATTTCCTAAAAATGTCATTAATTTTCACACTGTAATCTTTCATTTACAGTATGCTGGTTTCCAAAGTCTGCATTGCTGCCTCATTCTAAATCTTTGAGTATTTTCATCATTAAACACATTTCTGTGCTCTTTAGGTGTGGTTTGTGACATGTTTGTTTCCTCTTTGTTAGTCTTCTTGTCAGGTCTGCTTACATTTAAATGCCATGTCACAAACTGAGAAACTTTCAGTTTCTTTGCACTATTTTATATCAACTTTGTGTGTTAACATGTGTTTTTCGCAAAAGGGAAGCCCTGTAACACAACTTTGTGTGTTAACATGTGTTTTTCAGTAGCTGTCAAGTCAACAAAGGCATTAACTCTCCAGCAAACAGCTACTTGATCTGAATACTGAAAGCATGATAGCAAATTTAGGGTCTTGAGCCTAATTTAAGTAGGATTAGATGAATAGTAGCGAGTTTATTAGGTAACTTGGACTAAACAAATGCAGTCTGATACAACAGTCCTGTGCTAAAATAAGCTGTTGGTGTGGTCATTTTGAAGGCTGTAACTCGTGGTGCTGTTGAACTGTACAGCATTATACAGAGGGGTGTTGCCATTATTTAGCTTAGCCTCATCAATATAACAGTACTGGACAAAATAATAAAGAATCTTGAAAAATGCAAATAATCGGGCCTGAAAATGTAAATGTGGCATTTAAACACCCCCTATATCTGAAGTGGGTCATACCTGGTCGGCTACAGGTAAACCCCTGTATCTCTTCCCTGTTGACACCTGTTGAGGCAGGATGGGGTGGGGGTTGGTGCCCTGGGCGGACGGGTATGTTCTTACAGCGTCTTTTCTTAGGTCAGACAATATGGTGTCTGCCTCTAAACTGTCCTGACGGAATTTAATGTAATTATCGGATTACAGTACTGCCGCCCTGAAGCTGGAACTATTTACTACAGTACGGACGACTGAGATGGTTTCATTCTCGGGTGCACAGTCCGTGGTGATGTGGCTGGGCCATGCATAGTATTTAACCCCCCCGTTTTGACAGCATAGATTGATCTGTCATTAACTGGCGAAGGAGTGGAGCGCATTACGCACAGCCAGGACGCACAAGTGGAGATGACAACCCTGCCGTCGACGCGGATATAGTATTAGCTGTGCAAAAAGGGCTTGGTAAATGTCGATGTTTTAATCAGATTTTCGATATCAATGCAGAAAGTGGCTTTCTGTCAGTACGTGTGCATAATATGTTGCAAGTTAATTAGATGACATTTATGATATTTTATTTAAAATTTTGACGTTTGACTCAGTGGACAACAGCAAATCTAGACTGCAAGCTAGTACTGTCAAACGTCCTACCTAAATGAATTCGCACCTTTTTATATGGTACTGCAATTAGGCCTACTTGTTAACCTGATATTACATCAGTGGGATTTGTAATAAAGGAGCTGTGATTGCACTGTTGATCCAAAAGTCACTTTTGGATACTTTTTATTTCTGTTAAACATGGTTGTAAGAGAAAACTGATTTTATTTCATAATTTCCTGTTTTTGTTTCCAGAGGATTCCCAGAGGCTCTAAAGAGGACCAGTGCCCAACCATTTTTTTTTTCCAAAACCTTGCACCTTATCTGTTATGTCTGTCTCCTCTCTGCCGGAATGGAAGCAACTCCTGCTGGAGAAAAAGAGGCGAGAGGAGGAGGAGCGAGAGAGGAGAGAAAAAGAGGAGGAGGAGAAGCTCAGCTGCATGCCTGCCTGGAAGCGAGGGATTATACAGCGGAGGAGGGCGAAGCATGAGGGTTTGGGTGACAGAGAGAAGGAGAAGGATGTCAGTCTACTGCAAGAGGATGTTAGATCTTCTGATGGTTTGAGTGACACAGACAGCTCTGTAACTGTCAATGTGGGAAGCGAACCATCACTCAGTCCTGATCCAGGGCAGTGGCCAGATACAAACTCCAAATCACTGAGTCAGGTGTCTTTGGAAGCTATAGTTCCAGTCCATGAAAACCCATTTATTCGCACACAGAGTGCTTGGAAGAAGGGCAGGGATGCAGACGCAGAGAATGAGCCAGAAGTTAATGAGAAGGAGAAAGACAGATCAAGCCCCAGGGGTCAAGATGGAGAGCCAGAAAGAGGAAGAGATATAGAGCTGAAAATAGAGAGGGTTCAAGATTTAAATGAGGAATGGGAAAAGGAGAGAAGTGAGGAAAGGAGTCAAGGAAGAGAAAATGAGAATAGCAGGGTGGGGTGTGACAAAGATAATCAATGGAAAGACTCAGTTAACGATGCAATGAAGGGAAGAGAATTTCTGAAAGTAAGAAAACACAAGGAGGAAAAAGATACAGATCCACAATCTAGTTCATTTTCTTCCCTTGTGCCATGTCTGCGGGCATTCCGAGCTGACAACATCATCATCATTGAACGGGAGAGGAAAGGCAGCAAAGAGAAAAGTGGGAGATGGAGGGAGGTGGAGAGTGAGAAGCCTGAGGAGGACCAGGGGAAAAGAGGGATGAAAATAGATCTGAGGGAAATCCTGGCTGGAGGAGGAAGTGTCACAGAGATCCACGCTCCTGCAGTTCTGATCATAAAGCCTCCGGCTAGCCCAGAAGGGAGAACTACACAAGGAAAAGGGAGAGAGGATGGAGAGATGAAGTGCTGTATGGATATACAGAAGGAAGTTATGGCCTGGGAGCTCAGAACAGACATGTCCTGGCTGAGAGAAAAAGAGAAAAAGACTGTCAAGGAGAAAGAGAGAATGTGGGGCCAGGCCACATTTATTAAAGAAGACAGAAAGGACACCTTGGATGATAATGTGTTTGTTGAGAGGGGAGGGAGGGTCAGTCAGCTGCTGAGTAAATTTGGAGAGCACCCCAAACCTCCATCTCGATCCAAAAGCTCTGATAATTTCCTCCAGCGTGGGAGGAGAAAATACTCAGGAGATCAAGATGACCAACAATCTGAGGAGAGGAAGGCAGCTGGGAGGAATATGCTGCTGAAAGGCATGCCAAAACGTTCATTTAGTTTCTCTGATAGAGTCATCTGTGCTAAGAAGAATGGTTTAGATGATGAAGGGTGTTCAGAGAGGAAAACACTTGAGAGGGTATATTCAGACAACAGCGTGGCGCTGTGGGTAGATATAGCAGGTTTAGAGAAGGAAAACACAGCAAAGATCCAACTGGGGTGCACACAGCTGTTAGATAAACACAGGTTTGAAAAGCATAGAGATTTACATGTAGTAAATCAGGATGGAAAGGGGGGACCTGTGCAGAGGGGGAGTGAGTCCGAAATGTTTATCTCTGTCCAACATAGGAGCAACGTTAAGAAAGCTGAGCCTGTTGATAAGAGGGATGTAGAGAAGTCAGGTGACACAGATAGAGATGAGGGTTTCATGGTCACATCTGTAACAAACACAGAGGTAATATCGTTTGCTAGAAGAGTACCAATCAGGCAGGACAGGAAAGCAAGAGCTGAAAGAGAAGTGAAGAGATGGGCAGGTGAGAAAAGTTTGGAAAGGGGGGTGAGTGTAGAGAAAGACTGTGAGTCACGTGAACAGATTGAGGCACAATTTGGGGACAAAAAGGCACCTGATCTTTGTCAGGAAAAGGGATTTGAAAGCTTGATTCCAGCTGAAACTAGGCAGAATTGTGTCATGACTACAAGAGCAGATGCAGCCAGTCCTTGTCACACTGCTGAGAGTCAGTACAAACATGAACCAGCTTTCACAGGTCTACTCTGTGCAGTCACACTCAGGGCTGGAGACCCCCACAGCAGGCCAGAGTGGAGCAGCACAGGACCCTACCTAACACATACTGCTTTGTCCCATCACACAGAGGATCTTATGAGTAAAACTGAGAAAACAGAAGACACGACTGTTAATAGCAACGAGAAGGAAGAAAAGGCTTATAAGACTGTTGGTGAAATGACGAACGAGTGCAAGCAGGAAGGACATTACAGCAACATTAATTCAGAGTGCATCATTCATGACGAAACAGCCAGATGTCCAAAAGAGATCACACCTGTGGGGAATCCCCCAGGTCCCCTTGAAATTCAAATCCCCAGGACTGTGTTTTACATTGCAGAAGAAATTGTGGAGAGAAAAAAGACTTTGTGTCAAAATATCGACGGGAAAAATTGGGAAGGAATGCAAGGAGTCGAAAAGAGGGATCGCTGGAGGATTGGAAAACCCTTGAGCTGCATCGAGTCCCTGCGAGAGAAAATTAGGCAAAGAGAATTGGAGAGTTTGAGACAAAGGGAGACACAGGATAGTGATGGGAGTGAGGCTGTAGACATCAGTGATACTCAGACAGATTTGGACATGTATGACAAGAGAGGAACTGAAATTGAGAAAGAGTGGGAAGCTGCGGCTCACATGCAGAAGAGGCTAGTCGAAGTAGAGACGGGACAGGAAGATGCAGCAGCACAGATATCCATGGCTGCGTTTGACGTCACACAGGAAGTCAGCGTGTTGAAAACCTGCCCTCAGCTTCCTGTTTCTGTCCTACACTCACAAGCCGTCAGAAGAGAGGAAGTAATAAGAAGGTACACAGCCGCTGCCTGCGAGGTTGTCTCTGACAGCTCCCAGATACCTGAACATGAAGACGACCCCCCGAAACATGTGGAAGAACAGTTGACGTGCCACAGGGGCCGACACGAGGGCATAGAAGAAAGGGAGGAGGACAAAAAGGAGCTTTCAGTTGAGGAGGTAGGGGAGGATACATCACCTCTCGATCCCACACAATCTCTCTCCTCTTCACCGGTTCATCCCAACTCCCTCGCAGCCATGAGCCGAATTTACAACTTGGAAACTGTCGGCTCAAGGTCAGGTTTGTGTCTGAGAGAGAGGACTGTAGACGTCTCATCGGTGCACCTTGTTAAAGTGAAACCCCTTATATCAAATGCACAGCAGGGAGACAGCAAAGCATTTACAGGTGAAGACAAGCGTGGGGTTCAGTCAATACAGCGTCAGATAGAGCAATTTCAGTTGAAAGAGAAAGAAGCACTGAAGTCTTGTTCCTCACCAAAAAGTTTTCTTAAGGACAGAGAGACAAAAGGGCAGCAAAGCCCCACGGGGGTGTCCAGGCACCAGGTAAAAGATGATGTCAAGACCCAGGAAAAGGCTCAAGAAAAGGCAGAGATAAACCTCAATATGTCACCTCAGCATGTTTGTTCCTCAACATCACCACTCAAACAAACTATCACCATCAACCCCTCGCGTCTCAGGAGCCCATCCCCGGACAGCTCTCTGAAGCCCTCCGACTGCGCACCGACCCCAGCCTCCTCCCCGAGCTCCGCTTCTCCTGTTCAGTCTCCCAGTGTCTCACCATTTCCAACTCCATCACCCACCCTCTTCTCCATTAGGAGTGCCTCTGGTGGCCAAGTGAAGAGAGGTGCCACCATCACAATCACACCAAGAAAGCCTACTGCTGGAGGAGGAGGAGATGCGACAGGGTCCTCAACGGGGTCTACAGCAGCAGGCTTGGCACCTGCAAAGGCTCCATTGCAGCAGGCTCAGATGACCCCCACTGAGACTGAGCCAGCAAAGAAGAAGTACCCAACAGTGGATGAGATCAAGGTGATTGGCGGATATCAGAATCTAGAAAAGTCTTGTCTAGTCAAGAACAGAGGGACCCCAAAAAGGGTGAGTGGAAACTATATCATGTTTCTTTTTTCCTTTGCTTTCTTTTCTCAAATAAATTTAGGGACTTATTGGCCTTTTAGTCATACAAACACTGGCACCAAAAACACAGAAGAAACGACCATGTCAAAAGTGCAAAACTGGTAAATTGGAAGACAACTGATTTCAAAACATTTCAATTGAAACAGTCAGACTAAAAAGGAACAGCCATTCTTCTGCTTTCTTGTTCAAGGTTGCCCAAAGGGCAGCACCTAGTGTCACCTGACTGATGGTCTCTTGTTGTCAAGAAGAATCTCCTTTCCCTTCTGATTGAGGAGTACAATCACGGGAACCGACCTAAGCCAGTTAAAGCCTTATCAAGCACGACATCTTGATTCTTGGCCATAAAATCCTGGAGTGATCTGCTTTGACTTTTGCTTCTGCAGTCTAATTCTTTGCAGACATTTGACTTTTACCCTTTGATAATGACTTAGTACACTGTTAACATGTAGCCAAACATGCCTGGGCTGAGGCAATAATGGCTTTTCCCTGGTTTATTTTTAGTGAGATGCACAAAACCCCAAGACAAAGCAAAAAATCCTTATGCTAATCTAGTTACATCTATTGTTTGCTTGTTAAACAATACAAAAGACAAGTGTTCCATATGTTTCATACATCATTCAGGATCATTCAGTTGACAGTAACTTTGCAGGCTTCAGTGGAGATAAAAAAAAGTTGAGTAGGATACCACACTGACAGGCCGCCGGCTCTTTACTCCCTCTTGTTTTTGTCTGCCTACCTAATGTCACACAGTTCATATTCAGACTTTGTGTTCCCTCTTTTTAATTTATCCCAGATCTAGTCATTGTTTGCGAAAGAGTCAGAAATAAACTCTAGTGTTGTTAAGTTGCTCAGCAGGGCAGAAATAAGATTAGTCCTCTATTACATCATATTGTGAAGATATGTGACTGCATTTATTTTTGTGTTTAACTGCACCTGATTGCTGATCAGAAGAATCCTACTGTTCTTTATGCCATTATTTTTAATGTAAGCATTGTCAACTGCTGGTAACCTCCCATTTGTCTGAGTGCCAGGCTGCTTCCTCACCAGTTCTGCCATTTCTGTTGACTCAGCTCTCCCTGCCTCTTAGACAAATCTCTCTTTGTATCTTTGTGGTGTTTTCCTAGCAGATGTTAAGCTTGTTAGACTAGAGCCTTGGCAAACAAAACTTTTTCCGTGCTGACCTTCCACTGTATGGCTGAGTGTTACTGACAGCAGGCCGCCGACACTTAGTTCTATGTTGGTGAAATGGAAAGAGAAAGAAAAAAGTGCTGCAGAAAGCTCTGAGATGGTCTAACGAAGAGCCACAATGACAGTGAAACATGACAGTGTGATAGTCAGGCTGAGCAGATTTAACACAAAATAGACGTTGCAAGCAACCTATTTGGTTTCACAGAAACTCTTTGTCACACTGCATGTTTCTGCGCATTTCCTCTTTCAAACTTCAGCACTTCCTCCAAACAAGAGACAGAGATCGACACAAGGAAGTGACGCTGGATCCATTTTCAAATTTCCAAATGCAATTTTACGCTGCTTTATTGCAGCCCATCTGTTTCAAAAGACTCGACTGCAGTGATTGACACAAGACTGACAGGGAAAAACATTTGATGCTCTTCTCTGTAAATGAATTTCTTCAAGTCTCAGCTGCTAATCTGTTCTCCATCTATAAGCGCACTCCTCTTTAGCTACTGTGTGACAGTAAAGCTGCAGCAAGTTGCCACTTTGATTTTCTGACCACCAGTTGCTTTCACATTGACACACTTCAGAATCTTTGATGTCATCCTTGTGCTTCATTATGTCACAGAGGGGGTGACCTGCTTGCTCCTCATCTTCCGCCTCCTTCATAAAATTCCTGCTAATAAAATTTTCTGTCTCATACTGTTTCTGTTCCTCACTGGGTTCCTCTGCTGCCCTGTTGAGTTAGCCAGGGTTAATCAGGTTCAGGGAGGGAGGATTAGCCTTCTGTGCCTTAGCATGATTTGTCCAGCCTCTAATGCAGAGCTATTACCTGCACTTCTCTGCAAACAGCCAGAGTCACAGGGTGAAGCACAGTTAACTAGCATGGCCTGAGCAGTTTGGTATCTCTACATTTCAGGCCCTGGTGAAATCAAATCTGCACATCTGGGTGTAATTACTACAAGTGTAGACTTCAGAGCTGAGACTCACTGTGGACGTGCTGCTGCTTCCTGCTAGATTTAGCCCATCTGTTTACACCAAGCTGGCCTTTAGTCCATACAAACATCCATCAGTGCAGATAAAGATGAGATAAACACTACAAGGCCTCTGTAAACTAAAGATGTTTTCTGCTACTTTTGCTGTATAAGCATCACTTGTCTGTGATGACAGTCTTTCCCCATATAATCAATAAGATAGTGCATGAAGTGTTTGGTAAGTACTTCTACAGAGGGAGTATCCCTGCTGTGTTAAGCCTCATGCTGTCAATTAACATTACACTGACAGCGTACAAACACTCCCTAGTGCTTCGACCCTACGTTTACATTTGATGATGTGAGTACAGTACACAGCAAAAACTGCAATTCTGACATTTTTTTTTGCTATTTGCATGCATTGCTTTGTTTTGATTTCTAAAATTATTCATTGTATAATGATGGCAAATTGAATTTTAATTTGTTAATCTGGATTTTAAGAGCTTCATTTTTATGTTTTCCTGTCATCTCACTACAGAAATGCATTCTGTTTTGACTCTATAATGTCTCTTAGACCAAAGTGGCAACTTATTATTGTCACTAATCTGCTTCTGAAAAGTTACACCGTGCTTTACACAAGGCAACAAAAACAAACCTTAGAATAATATGAACAAATGACAACATTGTTTGCTGATTAAAAATATAATAGTAGCTGTCCAGGGTGTACCTCACCTCTCTCAGTGTCAGCTGTACAGGGTAAGCAGTATAGGTGGATAGATGGATAATGCCTCTCTCTGCTTATGTTGACAGGTGAAGGTGTGTTTCATTGAGGACCAGCTAGAGCAGGTGTGTGAGTACCCATCAGAGGCCTCCATGCTGGCGTCTACCCCCTACCCTCATGACCTGGGGAGGATCGAGAGGTTGCAGGGAAAGGAGGAGCAGGAAGAGGATGATGAAGTGGAAGAAGCAGCAATTGTGTCCAAAGGCACAAGGAATGTTGCGATTGCAGTGCGACGGGTCTAAGAGTGGGTCAGTGTCACTCCCTTCTGAAAAAACACAATGTGTAATATGATGGTTTGTTCTGTAACATGTCTTACAGACTTCTGGGCTGTCCTGCAAAACTCTGGTTTGAATTTCTCTCTGGCTAAACTTGTGAACATCTCTTTCTTTTCTTTCTATTTTCAGTGTATTGTGACCTTAAAACAGGGCTGGAGTGCCTCAACTTTCCTTAGAGAAAAGATTGACAATATCCTGTATTTTTCAGCAAAATCTGTGAAAAGACTAAAACCAACAAATCCACTAATAGGTATTGACTGTATATCCAAAACCTGATATAGCTTATTTCTCTGCTCTATTGCCCAAAAATGATTAAAAATACATAACTGAACCACGCGAGACACTGTTCTGCTACTTTAAATATGCACTAGTGCATCAAATGTGCATGAATCCACCACAAAAAATCTGTGTCTTCAGAAGAAAAGGGCTTGTGCTTAGTGCAACAGACAGGGCAGGAAATTTAGAAGGTTATTTCATACCATTGAGTAATGTCTTGTAGCTGTTCTCAGGACATCATCTAATTCAAAAAAGTTAGAAGAGGAAAGAGGGGTCTCTGAGCTGTCTGGTAACAATTTCACTTGCTAAT
>NW_018127914.1:3292034-3304002 GCF_001952655.1 Monopterus albus
TAATGGAACAAGTTTGTTCAAAACATGTACGTGTACCCTTAACTTCTGTCTCATAAGGCATTAAAATGCATACGATCTGTACACAGAGAGATAAAACATAACTCTACAACTCATTCCTGTAATGTGCAGCAGTTCTGACAGATGAGGTTAAATAAAATAAGGGTGCAAAACAGCTAAAAGTGCAATAGGTCCTCCAATCTGGACTCCCCGGCTCCTTTTTCCTTGAAAGGTTTGCTATTTGTCCACATCACACATTTGCATGCAGATGTTCATCAAGTTGAACTATACATGAAAAATTACACAGATTGACTTTACTCCCTTGAGAAAATCCCCTGAGTTTGACATTTCCAGTGGAATAGATTTATTTTATTGCAAAATTTGGCCATTGTAAATACTAATGTGACCAGGCTCGTCCTTGAAATAGACAAACTGACCGTTTTTAGTAGCAGGTTTAGCAATGTGGTCAAGTTCCACAGGGCGAAATAGTAAAAACAAAAAATTCCATACAACATTGGTTTTAAATGGATAAAATGAAATGATACATTTGGTAAAACTAATGATTTTTGGAGCACAAATTGAATAGTATGAAGTTACGTTCATGGTTCTCACAAAACCATAAATATCACCGTTGGTGAATGGGAAGAAGTTAGATCCAAACATAAAAAATAAAATTGAATAAAAAAACCTAGATTCTCTTTATTTACATCCCATCTCCATCTCTGTTTCTTCCAGATGAGTCTTGCCTTCGGTCTTCGCCAAAATTGCCCATGTGATGAGATCACCAACATTTTGTTCAACTATATTACCTGATTTTTATTTTGTGTTTTTGAATTGAACATTGAAGTGAGTGTTATTATTATGATGTTTTGCTTTATTTAGCATCAAAATGAATGAGTAATGTGAAAGAAATGTTTAGTAGTCTACAATTAGATTTATGCAGTTGCAAAAAATGAACATAATCATGTTTACTAGGGAAATATCACCTAGTTTTATCATCAGGGAAACTGAGGGACAAATGCGAATGTAACAGAATGGTACAAATTATATAGAATGTTCTCAACTGTGTGCACTGTTGGGCGATGAAGGATCACTTGTCTATGCAATATTATTTTGTTGTTAATATATAGTTTCTTCTATGTTAGCTTCTAAATTCAGGTTAGTATTGCCTTAGCACAGAAGAGAGATGCTTGTATCATCTGATTTCATGTGCCTGCTGGATTTGCCCATACAGATGATATGAAGATCGGTTGGGTATTTGATTTTTTAAAATCTTGGGGCGTTCAGAAAAACCTTCAGAATGTGGGTGTTATGTTGGATGTTGCAGGAACTGCTTTTGAGTGCAATGTGTGAGGCATACAGGTCTGTGTTTTTTGTGGGTTTTACTAAGCCCTAGTGTTCACAGTGACAAGTCTGGTAACAGTCCAGTTAATGTGTTTGAATTTAAATAAAGGTATGATTTTATTATTTTTGTAATGTGGAAATGGAGAGGGTTGTATGTGTGTAGGTTCCTGAGAAGAGGAAGAGTTTATACAATTCAAATACTTATTAATGATTAACTTTGGCATATTACAGCTGCTATCTGACTTTTGGCTGTATTGCATTTATAATATCATCTATACAGCATATTTCTTGTTTGTACATTAATATTTTATTTTGGGAAAAGAAGATTTACATTGTGCAAATTCTTTGTAAATATGTTTTTCTATGATAGTTTAAAAAGCAGACTTCAAAAGAAAAAAAATCCAATAAATAATTCTGAGTTTTCTTTTCTGTGCTGTCATTCTCCATTCCCCAGCTTTACAGACACGCCTTTGATGCACGTTATTATAATTGCAAATATTAAAAGTTCTCTCCACAGTACCGGGCAGTTAAGGCATCCAATATATGGGCTATACAGTTATGGCGATTTAAAGCTGTCCCCACTAATCTCTTGTAAATTTTAGCCTACATCAGGCATTAACAGCAGGCGTGGTGTCCCCGTACCAATATGGCGGCTTCTAGCAAACAAAACAAGTCTGCGCACCGTTACAAACGGTGTGACAGCACTAAGCGCTGTCGTGAGACGTCACAGCGACACGCTGTGGCCAAATGCGGTTTTACACGAGGTTTCGAGTCACGTAGCTGTTTACGGAAACAGTTTTACGTCAACACGTGTGCTTGAGTATTGTTTCAGGCGCACTTGGTACGTGAATCTTTGCATGTTCGCAGTTAGAAGGATTACATCGAAAATCGTCGCCTTTACCTCTCACACAGACGTTTCAAACTAGGATCTGTCGAGCGATGAGGAGCCTCGTCTACATGCGCCGTGGAGAAGTAGTAGGAGAAGGACAGGGCTTCGTTTTGACGATCTGACCCTGTGGAGTCTGTGCAAAAACTATCAGAACATAAACTCAAAGCTGCCCTTTGTAACACAGATGCAACACGGTGTGGATTTGTGAGTTAAGGAGACATGATTTTGAGGAAAATTCAACCAGGAACCTGCAGAGCATGGCTGACTCGGGTGAGCGGTTTTCAGTTTTTTAGAGTTGTATACTCTTGACACATGGGCCTGTAGTCTCACATGCAGTGTATTTATTATAGCAACAGTGCTGTTAATCGACCAAGAGGCAGAGGATCACGTTTCCACACCCGTATCTTTCACACTTCCTATTTTGATACACCCTAGTCGTGCCTTGCTTTTTATTGGCATTTTGTCAAACCCATGAAGTCATTGCGGTGCTGGCATGCAGAGCCACTGTAACCACACTATTATCACACTTTCAAGTTAATGATTAGCCTTACAACACTATTTTTGTTTCCCATACTTATTATGGCACACTCAAAATGGCTTCAGAAGCGTTCTAGTTTGACTTGATCATGGCCTCAATAACTGTGTTGGTGCAAAACAAGATGCCTTTCTTTCAGTCGTGCAGAAATATGTAATTTTCTCTCTCTCTCTCTCTCTCTCTCTCTCCCTGTAGGTTTCCTTGAAGCAGGAGCTGTGTTTCTTCTACTCTGTGCCCCCACAGCCGGTGCCCCCTCTGGCGCAGACCCTGCAGGGCTACCTGAATGCTCTGGAGCCCCTGCTGCCCTCTGAGGAGCTCAGGCACACCCACAAGATGGTGCAGGAGTTTGGCAAGCCGGGAGGCCTAGGTGCACAGCTGCAGGAGGGGCTGGAGAAGAGAGCCAGACACACCAAGAACTGGGTGTGTGTCTGTGGGATCCATGTGTAGAATGGGGCAGATGTTAGAGATGGTTAAGGGCATATCAAATATACGGGGTTCCAAAACAAAACACTGCTTTGTTTTGGTGTCAGACACCAAATGATTAAACATGCTCTGTGTTTTTAAGTTTTTTTTTAGTAAATTAGCCTGTGAAAGCAACAGGTCTTCAAAGAAATCCCACCAAAAACACATAATTACATGTAAACATTTAGAAAATGTTGATAAGCTTAGACAAACATTTCAGTTTAGAGCTGAATTGAATTGTTGGTAAATTGAAGTTGATATATTAAAGCAAAAATACTAGAAATTCTCAATCTCAGCTTCTCAACCATGAATTTATGCAGGATCTCACACGTCACCACTGTGGTTTTGTTGCAGCCATGAGATTTAGAGCTTGAATATCTGTTGTACCCTGTGTACAGATCTCAGACTGGTGGGTGCAGTGGGCGTTCTTGGAGAGCAGACTGCCGCTGCCTGTGCACTCAAGCCCGGCCATCTCTCTTCCCAGGAGAGATTATAACGACTGGAGGAGCCAGCTGGTGTGAGTCAACACTGATATACCGCACCAACAGTGACGCAGCAGGGGAGCCACTCATACTGTAGCTGGTTAAATGCTTTTATACTAGGAAACATTTAAATCAACTGCTTGTTGAAGGGATATTTTCAGAGCACAGCTAGACCAGTTTCCAGCCATGGAGGAGCTCTCGGCAGCTGAACATCAGAAATCTCTGACCTCTGACTGTGTATCAGTAAAATACTGACCACAACATGTTTTGTCTCCACTTATTGTAGGTTTGCATCCAAACTGATCACAGCAGTTCTGGACTTCAAGGCCAAAATCAACACGTAAGTCTCAGATGTGTGACTGGGCTTGAAGCAAAAAACGAGCTAACAGAGGTAAAGTGTCTGTTAACTGAATGAATTTAGATCCTTTACTTCAGTAAAAGTACTGTAGTAATACTTCATTGTAAAAATGTTGGATTTCTCAAGTAAAAATGCAGATATATTGTAAGAATATATGTAATGTACACTTCACAGTATTATACAGTGTATATATAGTGTAGGATTATTATTGCTTGTGTATTAATCTGCATTTATGTTGCATTTTAACTACTTTGTTAATTGTTTGACTGTTTATTTCTGCAGAAACCTCCATGTTCTAGACAGATATCTGTGTCTATCATTGAGTCCTAATAACCTTATGTTGTATCTGTTTTCAATTAAAAAAAAAACTACTTGTTTTTAGAACATTTTTGACACAAATTAAAAACAGGTTGCAATTTTGCTACTACACTGGCACTTTTTGTTTTTTTGTTTTTTTACTTTACAGGCTTCACTACATAACAGGTAGATTTTTTTCCCACTGAGCAATGATCCTGTTTGATTCAGATGAAAAATAATTGGCAAAATATGGGAAAAGTTGAAAATAGAGGAGTAAAAGCTGTACTATTTTCCTCTGAAATGTAGTGGAGTAAAAGTACAAAGTGCCATAAAATGGAAACACTCAAGAACCTAGAAGTTGTACTTAAGTACTGTCCTTGAGTAAATGTACTTAGACACACAAACCGTTCAAGCTGTTCAGTAATAAACTCGGTAACAAACTAAAGCAGTTGCCAGCAGTTATCTGCTACAATCATAAGCTGGTTAGTAACTATAAACTGCTTGCTCAGCTGTTCAAATGCTCCACTGATCCTCTGTCTCTTTCACTAGCTTCTGTTTCAGTGCTTAATGCTTTAGCCCGTCTGTCGCCACCTCGTGTTTCTCTGCGGTATCGGGTTCATCTGTGTCTAAATTTATTTGGCCACACTGTAACAGCCCACTACTCAGCTGTCTCTGTTTCAGACTTGTCTGTTAGTTTACCACAGCTGGACATTTATGATAGTACTGTCATCTATTGCAGTATAAAACCCACACTAAGCAGGATAACCTGGAGTATTTTGTACTTCATAAAACCTTTTATCTCCACTTATTATGCCCAAACTTCTGAACGGTTCCTCTCTCTGCATGCATACAAATGTGGCTGAAAGGTACTAAACATTTACTCAAGAACTCTACTTCTTCCTTCATCGACACACAAGCAGAAACACTCAGCTGCTCTCTTGGATTCGGTTAAAAGTCGCATCCTCTCCCCTTCTTCCTGTCATTGTCAGCGGCCAGCTACCAGTCGAGTACATGCGAGGGAAGCCTCTGTGCATGGAGCTGTACCCGCTCCTCTTCTCCTCCTGCAGGATCCCCGGTCCCAAACACGACCTCATCGCCCCCTATGGTCACGCCCGACGCTCGCCAACGCACATTACGGTGGTCAGGAACTACCAGGTAGGATGTGCCGGCAGATGTTTCTCTCTTGTTGATTCAGCATCATTTATCACCTGTTTAGGATTGTGAATTACACAACAACAAACATGATGGGTCTTGTGCAGTCACACCTACAGTTTTGTTTGTTTGTCACTGATATCATGAGTTCAGATCAACTAACCTAGTTAAAATAATCATTACTTCCTGTTTTCAAATAGCAGTGACACATGGGCCTGTGATACCATCCACTGCTCCATATCAACCCTGAGATTCATTTATAACTATTAACAGTTGATCTGCAGAATATTTTCTCTCTATATATAATGTCAAATGCTCATTGCAGCTTTTCCCTGCCCAAATCTCATTTTGTCTGATCAATAGTCCAAAGATATTCAGTTTACAGTGGTATTAATATAATAATAATAATAACGACTAATTGATTGAAACTGATGGGGGGGGGGGTGGTCTCTGCTTTTTTCTCTCGCTTCTGGACGTTTACAACAGCGACGGCTCTCGGATGATGGAGAGTCAGATCCATAGCCAGCTCCTGAGGATCAGGTCTCAGTCCTGGAAGACGGACAAGGAGCCGATGGGCATCCTGACCAGCGAGCACCGTCACACCTGGGGACGGATCTACAACCACCTGCTCACAGGTAGATCAGCGCAGATTATGAACCTTTAAGCAGCTCCCTTTCAAATCTAGGATGCTGTATTTTTTAACATGGGAGAGTTTTCACGCTTGTTGCTCTTCTCTCCAATAATAATAAATCCAATAAAAGCCCTTAGCAGCCAAGTTTGTCTGAATGACTGTGTCACAGATTTGTGTTTGAGATGCGACACTTAATTTGATCTTGACATTTGAAAATGTTTTTATTGTCTGTCTGTTTCCATGCTCTGTGTGTGTGACTCAGACAAACTAAACAAGGAATCAGTGCGGCAGATAGAGACGGGCCTTTTCTCCTTGTGTCTGGATTCTCCAGTCATGAGGATATCCGATGAGAAGTATGCACGAACACGCACACACATAACCCACCCCTTTATAATCTGACAACGTCTCATAATCCACAGGCAGGTATTTCTATGTTAGCTGAATGAGTTGGGGAACCCTTCGCTATCACTGTGCCGTCTGTTGACACGGTCCTAACTAAAAATATACCATTTCTGAAATGTGATCCTCTTTGCTACTGGTTGGCAGCTTTGTATCTAAAGAATGTTATACAGTTAGATTTGAATGGGGCTGCAACTAACTAATGATTATTTTACATTATCACTTAGTCTGCTGGTTGTTTTTTCAATGTATCAGTTCATTATTTGAGCTATAAAACATAATAATAGAGCCCAAGGTGATGTCTTCACATAGATTCTGGTGTTCAACCAATAGTCCAAAACCCAAAGGTATTAAGTTTACTACACTGGTAAAAGTGGCAAACCCTGACACTGGAGAAGCCGGAGCCATTTGGTATCTTTGCTGAACAGGAGAGCTAAAAATCATCGATCGATGAATCATTTCAGCTCTGCATTTAAATGTCTGACATTTTTAATGAATGAAATATCTTTTGAGGCCTTTTAATATATATTTTTTAGTAAGTTCTTCCTCTGTGTTCCAACTTTGACTGTCAGGTATGCGAGCCGTAAAGCAGCGCAGATTCTCCACGGGGGCGGGACGTTCTCCAACAGCGGCAACCGCTGGTTTGACAAGACGCTGCAGGTGAGTAGGAATACTCGCATGCAACAAGGAAAGGTTAGGATATATCTTATACAGTAGCTAGACTAACTGTTGTCTGTGTGGACAGTTTGTGGTGGGCGAGGATGGCTCCTGGGGTCTCCTGTATGAAGCAGCCACAGCTGAGGGCCCACCCATAGCAACGCTGCTGGATCATATTCTGCAATACTGGTGAGTTAAAGGGATAATGAAGAGAGAGAGAGAGCCTTTTCCTGATGTTTTATAGTTTTTTTGTTTGAATAATTTCATACATTGGGTCTAAATTTACCACCCATCAAGCACCAAATGTCACACGATGAATTTGGTGGCATAGAAATGGTATACCTGTCTCACCATGCCACTGTAATGTGGTTCTTGGTTTATCTTTGTTGACTGCCGTATAGTTGTGCTATGAGCCAATCAGATAAGAGCCAAACAAAGCCTCTGAAAACACTCCTTTGACTGGAGCCGATGTTGTTCATTTGACAGACAGATGACTAAATTACTTGATTAAATAAGGTTTTGGGCCAACACGTGCCACCAGAACAGCTTCAGTGCACCTTGGCACTGATTCTACAGGTCTCTGAGCTCTACTGGAGGGATGGACAGCATTCTTCCAAAAGATATTCCCTCACTCCAAAATCTCCCATAGCTCTTCACCTGGTGGACATTTGGTGGACGCTTCAGTCCACAGCGGCTCATGGAAAACCACTGGAACAACAGGCCACAGGGCAGTGACAGAGTTACCATGGCTGTGCTAGAGCTTAAATGACTCATGACAAACCAGCTGTAAACACAGGCAACCAAAATACATAATGATTATCTCTGTAGTGAAGAAATAAAATTGATCTTTGTAATAGAACATGGGGTGAAAACGGCTGGATTTACACTGTACATCTTGCATTTCCACGTATGATTGCTTTGTGCTCTCTTGACTGTAGCGAGAACCCAGACACAAAGAGAGCGCCACTCATCCCTCTGCCGATGCCCAAGAAGCTTTACTTTAACATAGACCGAAACATCAAAAGCGGCATTGAGACGGCCAAGCAGAACCTCGACATGTAAGAGCTCAGTTCTCTCACTTATTCCTGTGGACAGGGTGTTGTGAACATTTACGTCTCTGCCCAGTATCAGCTGGATGTTTGCTTTGGAAATCAAACTAATCTGAAGTCAACTTGGCCTGAAGGAAAGCCACAGGAGTATCTTCTCTGTCTGACCGTAACCTTGACAAAAAACCTTTTCGTATCCCTTTCCTGACTGCAACCCAAACACAAAGATCTGATAAGCTGTTGCATTATTTCAGAGCACTATTAAATCACTCAGGTGCCAAAAACTAAACAAAGAAGGTTGACATGCATGAATGCAAATAAATGGCTTACAACACGCAGTAATGTAGTGATAAGCAGATATAAATGTTTATTAATATATTTGTAAGTGTAGGTTGGTATATAAACAGATAATACTAAATATGGGGACTTAAAATCTCCACCTGTTAGGTTGCATGATGACACCTGAGCAGCTTAATTTGTTGTAAATTAGAGGAATGGCCTAAAGTTTTAGAAGAGCCTAATAAGTCAAACTTGAGTTTAAACAGTATTATCACAAAAGCAAAATTATATTTTAAATTTCCTGCAGACTGATCAATGACCTCGACGTCAACGTGTTCAACTTCAAGAGGTTTGGCAAGGAGCTTCCCAAGAAGCACAACCTGAGTCCAAACAGCTTCATCCAGGTTGCCCTGCAGCTCGCGTACTACAGGTCAGTGGCAGCGACAATACAGCCTGAACAGTTCTGCAGTTCTCCTGAACGTGATTGTGTTCAGTTATTGTTGAAGCTGTTTCAGGGAAGTGTTGATCCAGCTCTTTGGAGGCTGCAGTTTGTGTGTCTGCAAACAGAAAGGGTATGATGATGATGATGATGATGTTCCCCGCAGCAGGTCATGTTAGTGCAGTTGTAACTGTCCTGACAGGTGGTTTAAAGCACAACTACAGGCCACAGATCATACACCTACTGTACATTGTCCAAAATCACACATGAGCCATGTGAGTGACAGGTTTCTTCATGCATGATGAACTTAGGCTCTTCTGGTAATTTTGATTGAGTTCTGCATGCACAGTCTTGTTCCTGAAAAGACTTGTGAATTAATCCATATTTAAAAATAGTCCCTGGCATTTACATGAATAAGAATCCACTACTGAACAGCAGAGATCCCAGGACCGGTGGATTTATTATCACAGATAAAGAGGGAATCTTTCTGTATTTTTGTGGTTTGTCTTGAAATAAGGTCACTTTAGTAGACTGAACATGACAGTATCATGTCTTTAGATCTGTCCTAATCCTTGTATTTTTTTTTCCTCAGAGTCCACAATGAGGTCTGTCCGGCCTGTGATATTGCCTCTCAGAGGATGTTTCGAGGAGGAAGGACAGAATATATCCGCTCACCAACAAACCAGACGCTCCAGTTCATACTGGCCTTTGATGATCCATCTGTGTCGGTGAGAAACTCGATCTCGGCGGGGAACCGCGGTGTTTCCCATACACTGATTTATTTGTAGTGGGCCACCACTTTGACTCCCACATATTTATTTACAGTAGGCTCAAAATAGGTGGTCAGGAAGAGAGAGATGTAGGAGGAGGGCAGCAGCCGACATGTTGCTGCTGTGGGAGAGCTAGTGCAGAAGGGGGAGGTCAGATGAACAGCACCACGGCACTGTAGCATTACTATATTTAATAAAAAAAAAATTTTTTGATAGCGTGACTCTCCAAAACTACTGCCACAATTAGAACGTAAGTCTGTGGGAAAGACTGGGGAACCGTTCCACAGATTTTATTTCGTTTGGTTTAGCTTGTAAATAATGTGTATTATTTTTGTGTTGCAGCGGGAGGCAAAACTGCAGCTGTTCAGAGAAGCTGTCGATGCTTATTCAGCCCTGACTAATCGGGTAAATACCAAGTGAACAAGCTTGACAGTTTTTTTGTTTTTAACTGATAAACACTTATCTTGTGTGTGTGTGTGTGTTTTTTCTGGCTCTGTGGAGACTCTAAACGGACATGGTATCGACCGCCACCTTCTGGGGCTCAAGCTGCAAGCCATCGAGGAAGGAATGAGCATTCCCAAAATCTTCATGGATACAGCATATGGACTGGCAACACACTGGAAACTGCGAACAGGGCAGGTGTGTTTCTCTTTGAGAGTGTGTCTTTTCTGGTTAGATATTTGGTTTACAGAAGATATTTGTGGAAAAAACCTATGGTCCAGTAGCCCAGCTGTGAAAATATGAAGGGAGGTTTTCTACTACCAGTTTCCCTGTGGTTGGAGCATGTGACTTTGTGGCTCTTTTACTTCTGCATAATGCATTTTGGGAGTTTCCAGCAGCTCCAGTGCTCCTTTCCTCTTTTTTCTAAAGTGAATGTCTTGTAGGTTATTTGCTCCTGATTTTCAGCAGCAAAAGCACACATGGGTGTTTATAGTGCAGTTTAAATTTACTGGTTTTATAAGACACATTTTATGTTATTACCCTTTTTTTGCACAGTGCACCCTTTCTTAGTCTGGTGAATCACTCCTGATCTAAATCAACACCCAGTGAGTAATGTAGATTTACTCTACATGCAGTGACACCACAATCAACACTTTTCTTGCGGTGCAGATTAATTAGCACCTCCAAAGCTTTGATATGATCTTATTTTAAATGATTTAATCATCTGTCCCATTTAACCCAGTTTAAGAAGGATTGTCGGTAGATTTGAATTGTTAGGTTAGGTGTTAGAGACCATAGGTGTAGTGCTGCCGGAACGCACTGGAACAACGCTCTGCTTTGCATTATTGTGAGCGCTTGAAGATCCAATCATCAGTAAAGTGTATGTCCTGCAAAATGGAACGCTCTAGGTTGTGATAATAAAATTTAAGGTGTGGTGATTGATACTTCATCAAATCGCGCTACACCTCTGGTGGAGACCAGTGTCTATTTGCAAAATAGTCATCCATTTTATTTTGGTAAAACTAGTGATGACATTATACTATTAATAATGATCCAAAGTTTGTTAATTAATTGTGGAAACCACTGAACTATAATTGAGTAGTAAATAGTATCTGCAGAGCTGGGTGATGTGGAGTGATATGTTTATGTTCTGTTATCTTTTAGGGCTGAAACTAACGTTTAATTTCATTATTGATTATTGATTTTGGTCTATTAGTCCTTGTCAGAAATGGCTCCCAGTCCAAACTGACATCTTCAACAGCTTGTTTTGTCTGAACAGCTGGTCTGAACCAAAAGACATTTATTTTATTATGAGGCCACAAAAAGCAGGAAACCTTAATATCGGAGGAGCTGGAACTAGTAAATCTTTTTAGTTAACATTTGTCAGAATTGTTGCAGATGAATCTTTTGTCCATCAAATTGATCAAATGACTAATTCTGTCAACTCTGAATTCATTCATTTGACACAATTACTGAAGTTTTGTTCACATTTAAAGTTTTGTTTCAAGTAATGTGCCACATTGAGACACATTGCTGCTATATTATATTAGATATCGGAAAAACACTGCACACTGTTAGTAACTTTTCCTGTACATTAGCTCATGTTCTCCTCCTCCTTGTCCCTTCAGGTGCCTGCAAACACAGATAGTGTGATGTGTTTCGGGCCCCTTGTTCCTGATGGTTACGCCATTTGTTACAACCCCCAGGAGGACCATGTCCACTTTTCCATCACCGCCTTCAACTGCTGTGAGGAGACTCATGCAGAAACGTTAGCTCACACTCTGAAGGAC
>NW_018127914.1:3323688-3333055 GCF_001952655.1 Monopterus albus
ATTATACTATTAATAATGATCCAAAGTTTGTTAATTAATTGTGGAAACCACTGAACTATAATTGAGTAGTAAATAGTATCTGCAGAGCTGGGTGATGTGGAGTGATATGTTTATGTTCTGTTATTTTTTAGGGCTGAAACTAACGTTTACTTTCATTATTGATTGATTTTGGTTTATTAGTCCTTGTCAGAAATAGCTCCCAGTCCAAACTGACATCTTCAACAGCTTGTTTTGTCTGAACAGCTGTTCTGAACCAAAAGACATTTATTTTATTATGAGGCCACAAAAAGCAGGAAACCTTAATATCGGAGGAGCTGGAACTAGTAAATCTTTTTAGTTAACATTTGTCAGAATTGTTGCAGATGAATCTTTTGTCCATCAAATTGATCAAATGACTAATTCTGTCAACTCTGAATTCATTCATTTGACACAATTACTGAAGTTTTGTTCACATTTAAAGTTTTGTTTCAAGTAATGTGCCACATTGAGACACATTGCTGCTATATTATATTAGATATCGGAAAAACACTGCACACTGTTAGTAACTTTTCCTGTACATTAGCTCATGTTCTCCTCCTCCTTGTCCCTTCAGGTGCCTGCAAACACAGATAGTGTGATGTGTTTCGGGCCCCTTGTTCCTGATGGTTACGCCATTTGTTACAACCCCCAGGAGGACCATGTCCACTTTTCCATCACCGCCTTCAACTGCTGTGAGGAGACTCATGCAGAAACGTTAGCTCACACTCTGAAGGACACCTTGTGTCAGCTCCAGGAGCTACTGCAGCCTACTGTGTAGAGCTGCTGCTACAGTATGAACCCACTGTTCAGCACCAGGGGGAAAAAAAAAAAAACACTTCATTCTTATTAATCAAACTTTTTGTCTCGATGAGGCTTGTTTTTGACATGAACATTTTCTCATACATGCTACTTGTAACACTTCAGCGGAGCAGTTAATTCTGAGAGAGCCTCACAGTATTTCTAATGTACCTTTTATGAGGCAATCAATCTTTGCTTTTCTAGCAAGAGCTGAGCAAGCAGGTAGCATTATAGCTGCCTCAGTGGATGCACTTGGAGGCGTCTAAGCTGAGTGAAAGCAAAAGTTAAAGCCAGCTTAACACTCCAGCATTATTCACAACAAACTAAGGCATATATGTTGAAAATGGCCGCACTCCTTTTACATGTCATTAGTTGCCAAGTGGCCTTCTAGTATCTTCTACAAAGATTAAATACGTCTCATGTGTCTCAGTATCAGAAGTAATTCACAAGTGTTTATGGAGATTTGCGTTTGGAAAGGACCAAAAGGCAGAAAGTGGTGCAAAAAAATTAAAGGTGCTTTTTTCTTTCTGAGGTCAAACAACCTGGCTTCCAGCATATATTTACTTTATTTTGAACTAAATGTGGTCAACCTGCAAGACCAGTTAATAAAGCCTGTTTTCACATGAGTCCTTGTTTAAGTGCTTTATTAGTGTATTGGACAATAATCAGCAAAGGAGGAGTTCTCACCTCAGAGTTGTTTGTTTTGCATCGACTAGAGACAAAAAAAGCAAGGAGCCATGCAGCAGATCGTCTGACCCCATCAGAGCCCTGATGCCATCAACATGGAGTCAGTTTCAGATTACGTGAACAGACCGTGGATGGCCACTCCCAGAATCTGATTGGTCTGTGGCACCTTTTTCAAGATCCTAGAATAACCTATCTGCCAAGTGGTTTGGGAACTGTGCACCTGTGAACCTAGAAGAACTGGTGCTGTTTTAAAACCAAAGTATTAATTTTGTTGTTTTTCTGTTTCCTACACTTTGTATGAAGTTAACAGATACACTTAAAAAACTATTCATATTATTTTTTAAACGCATCCTTGCTTCTTTTTTAGTGCCTACAACTTTTGCAAAGTGTTGCCGTTGATATTTTACTTAAAGTAAGTGTAAAATTCTGCAGACTAAAATGAAGTGGAGAAGACATGGAGCTTTTGGGGCCCCTGGGGTCTTGCCTGCTTTGCCCTGTTTGTAATCCAGCTGTGACATCTTAAAGGCAACAGCTGCTGCTTTAGAACAACACTTAACACAGATGTTGTAGACGCTGTATATAAACGGTCACCTCACGGCTTCACTCTGATTGGAGCAGCAAGGTGACGTCAGCAGCCACCGTATCGCCGGTAATTTAAAACCGGAAGAAGAAGAAGCTACCAAAATAAAGCACAGCGGTTCTAAACAGATATACTTTACGTGTTGTTAAGCAGTAAACACATGTATATTGCAGCGTGTCTACAGCAGGATCCCTCACCTACGACCGGACTGCAGCACAGCTGTCCCAAAGCTGGAACAATAAGCCGAAGATGCCAGCACAACAGCAGCCAAACAGATTTTAATGCTTTTATTTCGTTTTACTTGATATCGCTTTATGTAGCAAGACTTGGTGTTATTTAGTAGTTTTAAATAACAGTTCTAAGTTAATATAAAGGGCTTCCGTTTGGCATGTCAATAACAAGGACGAGGAGCAGCGGGACGGCCGGGCTGTGGTACGCGCTGCTCGGTGCGTGTCTCTGGGCTGCAGCGGTTGGGTACAAGCCGGTGATCATAGTGCACGGTTTGTTCGACGGCTCAGGGAATTTTGTCAACTTGAAGCGGTTCATTAATGAGGTGAGTGGTAAATAATAACAGTTTAATATGTGTTCCTTTAGGGTACAGAAACACAGGGGGCTGGCCTTAATAGTTTACATTAAAGTTCAGGCCTTACTGCTCATCTGAACACAAAACGTGGACCTGCAACATGTACTGTGCCACATTAGTCAGCTTCTACCACGATGCTAGAGTCAGTAGATTGGCTTGTGACTGAACAAGCTTTCTGTGTTATCCCTGCAGGAAAATCCAGCACAATAGTAATAGTGGAAAGTACTATACTATTTCATAGTACTACTTTCTTTTTCACTGCAACCAATCTGAAGTTTTAGCTTATGTGTAGAGGAGCGTATTCAATAAAGTTGTCAGAACATAGTAATAATTTCAGCTGCATATAAAGACAAAGAAATGTGCCCTTTCTTACGTGTGGTTTGTAGTTTGCCAAAACCCCTTTGAAATGCACACACAGTTTAAAGATTGTGTTGGAAGTAACCTGACTGATTTGCAGATGTGATGTGAGACATTTTCATGTTTTTGAACTTTGTGAAGTTGAACCAGGATTACGTTCCTCTTTTATTAGAAAGCCACAGACTGATATGACACTACATATTTTCTTGGGGGTAAAAAAAATAACCAAAAGCAGAAGCTCAGGCTCACTCTCGGTTTCAGTTAGTCCTGGCTTCTTGACAAATCAGCCCATTCATATTTAAAGCTCATCCTGATAAAATGAAGTGAAAGAACTCTTTTCTCTCCTGCAGGCTCATCCTGGAACAAATGTGACAGTCATCGACTTGTTTGACAGGAGTGCCAGCCTGGAGCCTTTGTGGAAACAAGTGGAGGGATTCAAGGCAGCTATTTACCCGATAATGCAAAATGCAGCAGACGGCGTCCACTTCATCTGCTACTCTCAAGGTCTGTGAATCAGCCTGTTCAAGTGAAAAATGCTTCTTTAGTTACTGTGTCATTTCTGCAAAAACTGAGACTGACACAGTTTTCTGTAAATTGTAAATTATTTACTCCTTTGTTGTTTTATTTGCTTTTTTAATGACACTTGGGATTTCTGCTTCAGTCCTCCCAGCAACAGATTGTAATACAAGCCACTAAATGTTCCAGTTAGTAAAAAAAACAGGGGAATAAACATGCATTATAAGAGCTTCTTTGCTCAGTGTGCATGTAAATTAATCACAGGCCATTTTTGTCAACTTGTTACCACAGAACAGCCACTTTAGAGTTCATATTCATGTTTTTAAAAATCACTTTTGCATGTTTTTATAAAGGTCATACTACACTTAAAAACAAATTACAGTGCATGTTAGGAACACGTATAAAAAGTAAAGTATGCAGTTATACAGTATGTCTAAGCAGAGCTGAAACAACCAGTCAAATGATATTTTTAGTCACTTTCTAACGTCTCACAGCAACACGCACATACACACACAAACAAACAGAGTCATTGAAAGATTATCTGCCTGCCTTAGTCCTGTGTGACTCATCTCTGACCAGGAAGTGTTATGATTTTTAATAAAGAGGTATGGAACTCCTCATGAGCACTTCCATGGGTATATAAAAACAGGTATTCTGTGTCACTATAGGTGGGCTGGTTTGCAGAGGAATCCTCTCCACTCTGTCTGACCACAACGTCCACTCCTTCATCTCTCTGTCCTCGCCTCAGGCCGGGCAATATGGAGGTAGGTTATTAGTGACAAGCTGGTGAACACATCAGAGCATTTAGCAAAACTGAACTAAAAGGGAGTGAATATTGCACTTAGAGTCATCAGGTGGACACATAAATGACTCCAAATGAAAGATAGTGTTGCTCTGTAACTGCTGAATGTGTAAATAAGCATCTGTTTGCTAATACATTTGGTCTAGAAATCAATAATTGCAGGTCCAACATGTTACAAACTGGTTCCTTCTCTTCATGTCTTGATTGTGTTACTAACTCTGGTGTTTGTCTTTTGTCTCAGATACAGACTACTTAAAGTACCTCTTCCCTCAGTTTGTGAAGTCCAACCTGTATCACATCTGCTACACCGGCTTAGGTCAGAGGATATCCATCTGCAACTACTGGAATGGTGAGACTCCAGGAGTAACTTTCTTATAGGCTGGCACACAAGGTGTGATGTCATAAAATGGAATTATAGTCCTTATGTTGTGAAATATGAAAACGAGACATTCAGTGTCCTGTTTTCCTTAAGATCGTGCCAGGCTACTGAGAAGCTTCTTAGGTACTGTTTGTTTGTCCTTACGCATCATCTTGCCCTCTCCAGACCCCCACCACAGAGACCTGTATGTGAACAGCAGTGATTATCTGGCGCTGCTCAACAACGAGAGACCCAATCCAAATTCAACAGGTCAGCAAATTCCTTGAGGGTAAAACTCAACATAAGTGTAGTGTGTGTACTGTGTCTATCAGCGGGTGTGTGTTTTTCTTTATGACGCAATAGTGACCCAGCAAAGGGATTTCTCGCTAAATGAGACTACAGAGGCTGTCTGGGATATTAACCGTCATCACACCAAACACGGAGACTAATCTATTCATTAATCTGTCTTTGCGGCCTCATTGTTTTTAAACTTGCGCACTTGCAAACTCTTCTAACTAACTGACATTCTAGCTAAATCAGGTCATGCTAAGAGGAAAGGAGAAGAGGTAAGTGCACTAAATAAATTTACAAGTTGGAAGCTGCAGCAGTGACATTAAAGTCAGGGGACCTGGTGTAGTTGTTTTTTATAGCCTAACAAAAGCTTTTTACTTCTGGTGATTGTATTTGGGCTTCAGTAATCATAAAAGTGCTGTTTACTTGTGGAGATTATCTTGCTGAACATAACATACAAGTGTCATAAACCTTTGTTTGACTTTATTGATCCCACAATGGGGAAATTCCTGTGTTCCAGTAGCAACAGAGAGCAGCAACAAAACACCATAACAACAAACACCACACACATATCAAATAACTTGTGTTGCTTCTGTCCTATGTCACTTGCTTTGTTTTCGCCTCTCTTTCTCAGAGTGGAAGAAAAACTTCCTCAAGATGAAAAAGTTAGTGTTGATCGGAGGACCAGATGATGGAGTCATCACTCCCTGGCAGTCAAGGTGAGATGTATCCTTGTGGTCATCAACTATGACTTCAAGTAATAAAATTTGTCTTTAAGACGAATCTGTTTTACTCTGCTCTTTGGCACATTGCATGTGTGGCTTTGTTGTGCTAAAATGCTCTTCTTAGTTCACACATTAGCACAAGTGCTTTTTCTGACTATGGATGACACTTATGTGATACTCACACATTATATCACCTCTTTCTCTTTCATATTTTACAGTCAGTTTGGATTTTATGATGACAACGAGACCGTTGTTGAGATGCAGCACCAAGATGTGAGTGCAGGTCATACAACAAATGCACACTGTTTTCAAGTTTATTCCAGTGCTCTCCTGCCCAAATATCTCTATATTATTTGGATTATTTTCATTTGACAAATAAAATATGCCACAATATGTTCCCTTCTTACAGAACAGCTCAAGCTTTATTTAAAATAACTATCCAACTGGAAAAATCAGCAAAAGTGAATGAATGTTTACTAAGAAGTGCAGCCCTTGACTTGGATCTTTGATTTTACCTAAATCACACAAAATCAGCCTTTGTTCCAGCAAGAGCATAAGACCAACCTGTTTCTGGCAAAGTGCACACCGATATTTACACTGTCCAACACTTTGATACTTAGAAAAACAAGGTAAGGCAAGTACACAAAGGCATAACAAAGTGCTTCATACAGTGCATACAAATAGATAAAAGGTTAAAATGCATACATAAATAAAACATTAGAATGCAAATTAGGCTAAAACGTTAAATGCAGATGAAAAGCAACAATTACATGGCAGTAGCAACATGCAAGTGTAGATACCGTCCTCTTAGACTTACACTTTCTAAGGATATCATTCTAGTGCCAGTCTCTATTGCGAGTAAGAGAAGAATAGGACATAGACCTACAGTAGCTAAGCGCTAACTCAAGATCCATTTTCTTCCAATTCCAGTTGTACTTAAGAGATGTTTTTGGTCTGAAGACACTGGCGGCTCGTGGAGATCTGATCCTCTGCTCTGTTCCTGGCGTCGCACACGTCTGGTGGCATTCAAATGAGACTGTGTTCCACACGTGCATGGAGAAGTGGCTGGTGTAGAGCAAAACTCCTTTACAGGCGCACACACACACACAAGGACACCCAGCTTGCAGTTTTATAAACATTTCCATGATATCTGAAACTCTGCCTCTACAGCCCCGTTAAGGTATTTGCACAAATGTGTGGCTGAGTTCTTATGGATGTAATCTCATCTTTTGGATGACAATTCACAAAAATCAGTTGGTAATCAAACATTTGTCTTCTACTTTTTGTTGATTAGGTATTTGTTTTTAAAGATTTTTTATTTTTATTTTTTATTCCTATTAACTATTAGGTTAGGTTTTAAATGAGTAGCTTGACATTTTAAGAAATATACTTATTCACTTTCTTTCAGACAGTTTAAAGAAAGAGCTACCCCTCTTGTGTCTGTACACTAAATATCAAGGTACTACCAGCAGCCTGTTAGCTTAGCATATAGCTAAAACTCTGGAAACGGGGTAAAACAGCTGGCCTCTCTGTCAAAAGGTAACAAAATCCTCCCACATACATAAGGTAATATCCATATGTGTGTCTGTGCGCATATACCTCAAAACAACACAATAGTGCCTGAGTAAAGTTCTCTGATCTACATGTACCATCTCACTGCCCTACTAGTTTTATGATGCAGTAATATATATAATGTATTTATAAGGATAAAAAAATTATCCATCCATTTTCAGCAAAGGGGAATAATGTTTTCATATTTTTTTTAGTGTGCACATCTGATCTTAATCATTTCTATCATCATGCAGTACTTTAAAACCTTAATAGCTTGGCCTTAGGTTTTTCTCCCATCCCTCCTCTGTTTTTCACATCCGATACCGAAGTGCTGATACCGCCTTTTCTGGTGGCCAAAAATAATATAATAACGCAGACAGTGGAGACTGGTGCAGAGAGCAGCAGTGATGTATTAGTTGACCTCCCATTGTATTTAAATACCTCAGGCATTTGAGCAACCTTCATGTTTATCTATCTCTTTTGGAAAAAAAGGGATTAATTTCATTTAAGTGTTTGTGTTTTTTTTTCTGGCTGTTGTGCTCATTGATGCTGTATATTGAAAGAAGGGGAAAATGGAAAGTTTGCATTGCACAATGTATAGCCAGATAAAGAGAAGGGAAATGATAAAGGTGGGATGATTTTAACGGTTTTAAAGTTGTTAAATTAGTCGTATAATTTAAGTATTGTTGCATTCTTTGATTCATGTATGCTTGGGCAAATTAATTGACCTAATTGCATAAAATATGGATTTAAGGGATGTCCTTCCATTATAATATTCTTGCAGATAATAATTATGGATATGGACACTTTCTTCTAAAATTCAAAAAGAAATTACTATTTTGACATAGTTCCAGAGTTTGTAGAGCATTTGGTCTGTAAATAAAAGACAGTTTTCAACATCTGATTGTCCCAGTCCTTTGATTTTACATAGTTATGTCCTACATATTTTTATTGATGCATTTTTAAAGTACTTATTAATTAACCCTTAGTCCATCTTAATAAATAGAAGCTATTGTTATTAAATATTTTAAATTTCAGTTATCAATATCAGCCATTATGGGTAGCTCACAGCAAAGGTTTGTATCAATATGGAAGTACCTAAACACTTGGTGTTGGTTTACAGGTGAGAACAGTCCAGATTTAAAGCCTTTTATGGAAAACCAGTGTTCAATAATAAATAAAAACAATATTGAAAGTAATAATCATATGACCATCATAGGGGGAAGCACGGTTAGCACTGTTGCCTCACAGCGAGAAGGTTCCGGGTTTGAGCCCAGGGCCTTTCTGTGCGGAGTTTGCATGTTCTTGCGTGGGCTCTCCCCTGGTGCTCCGGCTGCCTCCCACAGTCCAAAGACATGCAGCATGGGTTGATTGGTGTCTCTAAATTGCCCGTTGGAGTGATTGTGTGTGTGTGTGTGTGTGTGTGTCTGTCTGTCTGTCTGTTGCCTTGTTTGTCCAAACAGGACACCCACTAACATCTCAGTCCCTGTATCAGTTGCTCGTGTCTATATAAACAAGAGGTTCTGCTCTGACAAGTTAGGACCATTATTTAGACCAGTGTTCAAGCTGTTCATATCAGCTACAAAGGTGGAAGATGAAGATGAAGACTGTACAAATCCAATGATACAAAACAGACAACAGGCCCATTTTTTTAGATCAGTGCTCAAGTTGGTCAAACAGTGAGAGCCAAAACAAAAACACTCTGTCCTTGTGAAAAGTCCAGATGGAATTGTTTTATTTAGGACAGGTTTAGGTCTCAGGTAATAAACTCAACTGAGTGGCTTTTTTTGGCATATGATTATTTTGTGTTACATAGTCAGTTTGATTATTGTTTTTACAAAATAGTTTGACCTACTTTTTCTAAGTACCTTTAGTTTCCCAAACTAGATTTCTCCCTGTGGTAGCTTTGCTGTAGTTTGTCTTCCTCCACTGTGGAGTAACTGATAGTTGTGCTTTCAAAGTACTGTAGCTTCCCCAACACTGCAGTTTGGGTTTAGGGAACACATTATATATCATCAAGGGCTCTCACAAGTATTGTACAAATGTATTGACCTATTTGTCACATTGCATGCAAACATGACACTTTCCTCACTGCTGTGTT
>NW_018127914.1:3346018-3347186 GCF_001952655.1 Monopterus albus
ATGTAAATTCAATTCCCTGCGAATTAATACAGCGTCCTCCTCTACAGGATCCTCTATGAATGGACACGCCATTTTGGTCTCTGCGTGACGGAAACGTGTGCAATCTATGAATGTACTGAAAGATTAAATGAGGTATTAAACACCTTTCACTTTAAAAAGGGGCGGAGACCCGGAGGAAACTCTGAGTTTCCCGAACAAAACCTGCTCCCCAGCAGGTTAGGTTCACAGAGTAAGTTGCCGTAGTAACTGACTCTGAGTTTAGATTACCTCTCTTTGTGAAACGGGTTTAACTTACCCCGCTTTCACGGGTTTAAGTTACCTCCGTTTCTGAAACCGAAAACTCCGAGTTGCCCTCATTTCGGGGTTAACAAACTCTGAGTTTCGACAAAACCGCCTTCTTGAAATAGGCCCCTGCTCTATGCAGTGTTTTTGTTTGCTTATTTTTGTAAATCTTTACAACATGCAAAAGTGACAGTGTGCTCAGGCTCCTGTTGTCTCATGGGGGCCTTCAAGAGGGAAGCAAGATCAAAAGGTCACAGATGCAGCCGTGTTTGTGAATTATTCTGCTGTGCATATAAAGAGGCGATTTGCGAGATGAGGCAAAGCGACAGGAGGAGAGGAGACAAGACAAGATGAGATTATTGGATGGCCACTGGAAACATTTATTGACCACTCCAAATCATAATTACTGAAGAATACAGACAGATTGTTAGGACTAATACAACATAATCAAGCTGCCAGATAAATGGCTTGTGGTGCTAGAGACACAGTTCCCACCATGGCCCTAACATATAAAATCCAAAATGTTTTATGTCACTTTACTACACTGTTGCAGTCAGGGTTGCAATGGTATGGTAATGCTACACTATTATATCATTACATTAATAGCCTCTCACTCACGCACTGATGTAAAAACAGGACTTGACTGCTGTGGCTGGTTGAGGTGGAGCTCTCCTGGACTATTTTGTATCCAAATGCAACTACTGATTATTTTCATTAGGGATTAACCTGCTGATTATTTTCTCCATGAATCGACTGACTGGTTTGTAAAACATCTGACAATAGTGAGACATGATGTCACAGTGCAGCCAGACTGTACCTCCCCTCACACACACACACACACACACACACACACACACACACACACACACACACACACACACACACA
>NW_018127914.1:3347338-3350357 GCF_001952655.1 Monopterus albus
GCTGTGCCCCGCCTCTCTCCCACAGCTGTGACCCCGTTTGGGCCTAAGCAGTATAGAAAATGGATGGATGGATGGATGGATGACCATCATATGAAAAAATTTGTAAAATATATACTTGCAAAGACAATTAGTGAAATCATTCAAGAAATATTAAAACTTAAGTCATTATTCATTCTTACTTAATAGAGTTTTTAGGGGTTATTTTTATTGTGGTTATGGACATTATTATTTCAAAATACTATTTTTCAAAAGTCTGTTTTTATTTCATAATGCCTTTTTATGTCCTGCTACTGTTGTAGTCCAGATGGTGGGACATTATGTTCATGCTGCTGTCTGTGACTCTACAATAGATATGCTCTTAAACACAGTAAATCTGGAACAATTCAAAGCAGAAACTCTCTACTTATAGAGCAGATGGTCTGATAGGAATTTGCATAAATGTGCATTTTAATGAGGGGACTGATTTCACATTAACCTAACACATTTAAATTATTACCACATAGATACCATTATGCAAGTAAGTAAATTTGTTGGTAGGAAAATAATACAGATAGAATGCAGCAAATTGAGTACAACTCAGTTACCATTAGAATCCTGACTACTGACATATCCAACAATCAGGCATAACATTGTGACCACTGACAGGTGAAGTGAATCACACTTCGTGGTCATTTCACCTATTTGAGTAACATTAGCTATTACACTCCATGATCCTTTGACACTATGCACCAATTCTATAAAGCAATATAATTTATCTAATGAAACTGAAATAGTTTTATGTATTCATTACCCAACACTACCGGAGGGTCAATGGTGATGAGGTTGATCTACTGTAGCTCTTTTGCTTTAGCATGTTTATTTTAACAATGAGGTTAATTGTTAAAACTTGCTTCTAGGCAACTTTGCCATGACTTAGCGATAACTAGCCACCTATCCCCTGTTGGCTCTGTAGTTTGACTGCCAGCCTTATGGGAACAGTATCGAATATATCTGGACTAGATTAACATTAACACTCTCTTGTTTTAAACACCCAACAAGTTCATTAATGTTTAGAGGACACTGGTCTTTGACACGGATTTCTTTTGTTGTAGTGGAGAAACATTTTTAGTTGAGTACGTGACTATTGAGTTTTTCTGTGTAAGATGGAGCCTCCATTTAGATTGAAGTCCAAACCATCAGCTGCCAGTCGTCATTAATGAACGGCTCCCATATTAAGATCATATTTATAGTATCAGCAGGTTTTGACAGTGAAAGCAATGCCAGGATTTAGACACCAAAAGTATCAGTAAGTAACTTCATGTTAAAGAAAATGGAGAGAATTTCATGTCTAAATATAGATTACTAATATTCTTTGAGTATCCAGGAATGAAGACTAACTGGAGGATGACTTATATAAAGCTGCAAGTATGGAGTCTTGTAATTTCTTTTTTTTTAGGTTAACAACTGAGGGAGACCAAACGGGAACTTAATTCACTGCTCAGTGCCTGTAATGGTTAGATGGTGTGTAGAAAATACTAAACAGACAGATGTGCTCTTCAAATGAAGACATTTCATTGTAAAATTTTATCTCGTATATTTGATACACTTGTCTTATTCTACTCCTGTTCTACATTCAAGGTGGCAGTGGCCAAAGGATCCTGTCAATGTTGGGAACACAAACAAGATGCTCCAGATGATCAACAATGTGAAACGCATGCTTTATGCTTTCCCTCTTCAAGAACAAATTGGCAAGTAAATTGTTCAGACCATTGTGGAATATGCTGCGTTAAATTCTTATTGGTGTGGATAGATTCTCAGTGAAATTTAACATTCCTTCAGTTTAGTATTGTTTAAATGTGGAACCTTTTTTACAAGAGTGGTGCTTTACAACTGCACAGTAGTTTAAATTGCTGTTAAAGATCAAATTTGCATGGCCTGCCTCAGAAATTGAGGATAAACAAAAGTGGATGTTCCTTATAGGCTTGATGGCAATGAATCTGTCTGACCAGCAGAGATGAAATCAGCAGTCTGGCCTGTTCTTGGGACTGGCCATCAGTAATTCAGAGACGGCTATTTCAGCATGTGATGAGATGACCTCTTGTATTTCAAGTTTTGTTTTAATTTTTTCCCTGGTTTAGTTAAAATAGATAATGTTGACTTGGAACTTTGCAGTGTCCATTTTGCATGTACATATAAGCCTGCTAAAAGCCTTTTGTTCAAAGTGAAGCAAACCAGTGTGATGGGTTGAAATTATAGAGCATATCCTGTTTTAAACTCAAGCTTTTCCATTTTCCCAGCTTAGGCAATCCTTAACCAGATGTCAGTCTGTGGCCAGACCATCAGCAGCATTCTTGAAGATGTGCATAGTCAGGCAAGTTCGTTTTACAAATGGACCATTTATTACTGCAATCAAAGCCTTACAAAACTTTTCTCTTTCAGCCACTCCATCCAGCTCAGCCAGCTGCTGAAGTTTTGGGTAAGATGGGAAATCCCTACTGGTGTGACGTACTCCACCTTGATGACCCCATCTTCTCCATGCTGTTCCACTGCATGTGCCTGGACCACAGTTGTGAAGACTCTCTAGTCATGTGACTACAAGAGAAGTCTCCATAACTGTGGTCCAGGCACATGGAGAAAATGTACTCTACCTTGATGATCCCACCAGTAGGGATTTCCCATCTTGTGCCAAAGTTTCATCAGCATGTAAAGGAGAGTACTCCATGTGGGAGACTGTTTTAAGGGCCCTGACAAAATGTTGAACACAGGGCTGCTTTTTTTTTATTGGTGTTTTTCTTCTCCTCTTCGAACTGCCACCTTATCGTGGTGGAGAGGTTTGAGTACCTGAATGATCCTAGGCGCTATGTTGTCAGGGGCTATATGCCCCTGGTAGGGTCTCCCAAGGCAAACAGGTCCTAGGTGACGGGTCAGACTAAAAGCGGTTCAAGAACTCCTTATGCAGAAACTAAGAGCAAGAACCGTGACGTCGCCCGGTATGGCGCAACCGGGGCCCCACCCTGGAGCCAGGCCCGGGGTTGGGGCT
>NW_018127914.1:3350434-3367405 GCF_001952655.1 Monopterus albus
TCCCGGACACAGGCGGCGGAAATGAGCTTTCTCCGCAGGGCGGCCGGGCGCACCCTTAGAGATAGGGTGAGGAACTCGGTCACCCAGGAGGAGCTCAGAGTAGAACCGCTGCTCCTCCGCATCGGGAGCAGCCAGGTGAGGTGGCTCAGGCATCGGTTTCGGATGCCTCCTTGGCGCCTTCCTAGGGAGGTGTTCTGAGCATGTCCCACCAGGAGGCCCCGGGGAAAACCTAGTCTCTCCAGCGTGTCCAGTGTGTCTCGGCTGGCCTGGGAATGCCTCGACATTCCCACAGAGGAGTTGGAGGAAATGTCTGGAGAGCGGGAAGTCTCGGCATCTTTGTTTAGACTGCTGCCCCTGTGACCTGGTCTCGGATAAGCGGAATAAGATGGATGGATGGGTTTTTCTTCAATAAAGCTATTACAACTGTGAAACTGTTTGGTTCTGAATCTAAGATATCATGCACTTGTTCAAGTCTTTTGAGTTCTTCACTGTACTCCACGTCTTGGCCAAAAAATTCAGCACCATGTTAAAGTGCATTTTTAAAGGCCAACTAAGAACAAAAAAACACTTAAATATTTCATTAAAATTAACTTGTGCTTAATTCCACAATGTTGTCTTGAGAGTTGACAGGAGTAAGTCTTCCCAGTTGTGTCCAGATCATGTTGGCTTCAAGGCAGGCTGTGGAGGAATGGGGAAAGACTTTGTTTTTCTTTACAGAACAAAACTTTGGCCAAGTGTGGAGAACACTTCACTGAAACATGCAATCCAATTAAACTCTACAAGGTTGACTGTAGTAAAGTTGTCAGCTTTAAATGACTAGAGTTGCTACTATAAAGCCTAATTTAGAATTGTTTAACCTAATGCTATAAAATTCAACACGGATATACACCCATCAGGTGTAACATTAACTGTATGCAGTTCAATGCAACACTTCTGCCTTAACATTTGTGTTTATGAAGCTCAGCGTTTCAGTTTTTGGTGAGATTGTCTTAAATGTATAACCTCAATTATACATTGAGGTCATAGTTAAAGGTGGTGTTGTACTGGACTACATTATATTCAAAGGGTCAGAATATTTGGAACACCTCTGAATAATAGCCCAGTACAGCACCACCTTTATGACCTCAATAATGAATGTAGAATTTAATTTTGAGCGTCAAACACATGCTAAGGCAGAAGTTATCAATAACAAGACTGCATACCTGGTCAGGTTTCTTTGTGACGTCAAGGAGGAACTCCAGAGCCATGGCTGCCTTGTTTCTGGCCATTTGGAGGATCAGAACCTGTGACAGAGTTAGCTCAATCAGCCAATTCCACCAAACAAGTTTATCCACAGTGAATTAGAAAAAAATCTATTTGCCAGCTGTACCATCAATTTGTGTTTCACTTGAGAGCAATGGTAAGCCAGTATGTTAAGACAATGTTTGCCATAAACATTACAGATACAACACAAAGTTTTTACTAAAGCAATACAGGCTCTGAACTTTTGGTTTAAGGCACAACAACAAAGCTTCATTATCATACAGTAAGTGAAACTGTTGCAGTACAGTTCATTCTGACCCTGTGTACAAATGTGATGGATAAAAATGCAGAGTGAAAACACTTATAAAGACACTAATAAACACACCTTACAGCTGTCTTAAAACATAATTTGTTAGTGGAAAAATGGGTCAGATTGGAACAAAGAATGAAATGTGTGCAATTACATTGTGCTCCATGTAAGTTTTGAGAATGTATATCAAAGTTGCTCAAATACTTTTGAAATTAGTTTGTCAAGAAAAAAGAGCTGAGAAATTACAGTCTGACCTGAACCTATCAGTGATAGTATAATACTCACTTGAACCACCACAACTTTAGAATGTTTCTCACCTGATCAACTTGCAGTTGATGTCCATATGGATGGATAATTATGGAATATGCTGTATATTAAAAGTATTTTCTCAGATTTGCGTTGAAATTGATATTTGAATGGTTTTTCTAGCTGAAAGTATGCTAGAGTTATTCAGCGGCGAAAAACATACGGAAGAAAGCAGAATAATATATAAAGAACAGGATAACATAGTGCGGATGCTGCGTTTGCATCCACATAACTACTTTGCTCCAAAAGCGTCGGAGACTTTGTAAAAGCAAAGACTACGGTTCCCGACATGCCTTACGCACCGGAAAAATATGTAGTTCACCGGATATTAGGACGCGGCGTCTCAAGAAGGCCCTTTTCCGTCTCAGAGAAGTGTGGCACACAACGGTAGAGACAAGTGAGTGAGAAATTCACTTTAAACTTGTTTTATATATCATAAAGCACGTTTATTTGGGGTTATTTGGAAGTGCTACGGATTCCGGTTACCCAAGAAATGAAAACAAAATTGCCAAGTTTAGCCTAAATGTGGTTTTATCCCCGTTAAATGCTGTCTAGCGAGTACAACTGCGCTGCGTTAGCATATGGTTAGCTTGTTAGCGCATGTGGTTGGGCCATGTTAATTAGCCATAGCGATCAGTATAGTCGTACATTACACAAAGCGTCGCGGTCGTATCATTTTAAATGTTACATTTTTCGCCATAGCAGGTGTCACAGCACTGATGAGCAGAATATCTCCAATTTTGATTTATTTCAGCCTGTAGGCCTATAGCTTACGTTAGGTAACGTAAAGCAGGCTTCAACTCAGGCCCTGCTGTGCATGGGTGGCTGTATTTATTTTTACTTTTTACAAAGTTCTGAACAGACATTATTCACCATGTACAATCATATTTAAAGTTATATGGAGCTTATCAGCTGCACAACGATATCTCAGACCCAGGGTTTTCTTTACATCTCGATTGAAAATTAACGTCGACTTGTTTAATGTGAAAAACTGCACCGATGTTGATTAACGTTACTGTAACGGGTCTGCTTAGATTTAAGTCTTTATATATTGTACGCAGATTTGTTGAATTCATTGTTAGCTTTATGTTTAAGTCAGATTTAAACATTTGGGAGTAGCAATGAACAAATGACACATCGACCAGGACCTGACTTCACATTCCAGTCAACCAGACAACCTGATGACTTTTCTCCTCCATTCAGATACTGTAACATGAACAGTGAAATAAATAGTCGTCATAAATTGGGTTAGATTTTGTTGGACATCAGGCGGTGATTGCTGCATAATTGAAACGTTTTGCAGAATCTGAGGCACTTGTATACATGAACGTTGTGTATTTTAAAAATGGCATTTCTCAAGCCTGAAGATAACATCCTGTTTTTCCACAGTGACTGAGTGGGAGACTGCCCCCGCTGTGGCTGAGACCCCTGAAATCAAGCTCTTTGGCAAGTGGAGCACTGACGATGTTCAAATCAATGACATCTCCCTGCAAGTAAGCAGCATAAAGGAACTGCTAACAAACTGAATATTATAAAGCGAGGCTAGAGTCACGCCTCGACAGTGACTTGTTGTCCTGGTGTGCTAGAGTGCTCGCAGAGAAACACGTCTTTGCTTATTCATTGGCTGTAGTCAAATGTGGCCCAGTCAATCACCAGCTCAGACACATGATCTTTTCCTACATAATGTACCGCAACGATGTTCAGCTCAAATCTGTATAAAGCTAGATCCTTAAATCACTCTATCTTCACTACAGGATTACATTGCTGTGAAAGAGAAGTACGCCAAGTACCTACCGCACTCTGGAGGACGCTATGCTGCCAAGCGTTTCCGCAAGGCCCAGTGCCCCATTGTGGAGCGTCTGACCAACTCCATGATGATGCACGGCCGCAACAATGGCAAGAAGTTGATGACTGTGCGCATCGTTAAGCATGCTTTTGAGATCATCCACTTGCTGACCGGAGAGGTATATACCAATAATTTTAACGACTGTGACAGTACTGTTTAGTGTGTGCAGCATGAAAATGACATCAAATTGCAGGTGACATTTGGAAAAGCAGCTTTGAATCATAAGCTACAGCTGTGATTTGGTCTCCAACTCATGTGTTACAAGTTTTTATTGTTATAATACCAGAGAGATGGGTCTTTTATTTTAACCTGGGAGGAACACTGACTTTTATAAGAAGCAGATTAAGTTTTGTCCTGCTCTAGAGACATTTCAGAACAAATTAATGTTAAAATAGCTCAAACTGCACTTGTGCCAATATAACAACCAAGTCAAAAACTGTCAGCTACAGAGATTGTAATATAAATAATACTTTTAGTCATGTTTTTCACTTGAATCTTTATGTAGAACATAGACATGGTTAAATGTGATATGCTGCCTTTTCCAAATGTCAGCCTTTAGACTGTATTGAAGCAGTAGTTCAACATTGATTTCTTGCTAAAAGTTGATAAATACCTTTGAACAGAGCCAGTCTGTCATTTTTTTATTAATGTAAGTATGAAAACAGCTTCTATGTGGTATTAAAAATGTCTCAAAATAAATTTTCTAAAAATAAAGTAACTTAACTGGCCTTTGTGTCAGGTAGTTGTCTACTGTATATTTTTGTTTATCATAAGTTCTTTTAAAATTCTTAATATGGTTTCCAATTGTGTTCCCAGAATCCCCTCCAGGTCTTGGTCAATGCTATCATCAACAGTGGACCCCGCGAGGACTCCACCCGTATCGGTCGTGCTGGTACTGTAAGGAGGCAGGCTGTGGACGTATCACCCCTCCGCAGAGTTAACCAGGTGACTTGATAATACTTGAACTCCCACTCAGCTGATTCAGGGTCTGTCTCGGCAGCTTTGAATCAAAATTTTACCCTGGAGCAAAGATGTTTTCAGATTTCCTGTGAATTATACCTGTTAACGGAAGAAGTTGGCTGGCTGCAGTGAACAGTGAGAAAATTATCTTTCTGTAAATTGATTCTTATTAGACCAACAAGATAATGGCAATTTTATTGTGTTAAAAATCAGGCTTTAGTTTAGGTACATTTTTGCCTCCGCACTAGAGTCTATACCGTCATATGCAGCCATGAGTTTATCATTAAATGTACCTGTAGTCATAATCAGGTGCTGTAATCTGACAAAATTGTGTATTGTTTGCATCAAGCGAGGCTAGAGTCACGTCTGGATACTGCCCATGGTCCTGGTGTGCTAGAGCTCTCGCAGAGGAAATATCTTTGCTTATTCATTGGCTGTGGTCTGTTGTGGCCCAGTCAATCACCAACTCAGATACATTTCACAGCAAGTCGGTGTTTATTGCACCAAAGTTAAATTGTGATGCGATGAGCTGTAACTAGCTGTAGACCGGAAAAGCCCGATTCAAAAACAAATCCAACATGTTTGACATTATGAAATATGTTCTGTGCCCTCCAACTATTTTTCCCAATGTTGGACTGCCTGCCTTATACACCATGTTGCTGAATAGCAGCTGAGGGAGAAATAAATCACTGCGGTTGCTGGTTAACGCAGCTTAGCGAGGAGGGGGGGGGGGCTTAGTTTGATGCAAGGGATGTCACTGCTAATGCAAACAGAGCAGAATCATTGTCATGTGAGACTGAGATTGCACAGGGATGTACATCACGCTCACAAAATGATTTATTGTACGGAACTTAATGTCCTGCTCTTTCTGTCTTGTAGGCCATCTGGCTGCTGTGCACAGGAGCAAGAGAAGCTGCTTTCAGGAACATCAAGACCATCGCTGAGTGCCTAGCTGATGAGCTGATCAATGCAGCAAAGGTAACAGCTGATCCACTGTAAGATGAGGGTCTTGTAAAGCCCCAATAGCTGCTATGAAATCAAAGTATTGTTCCTTCCTTTGTTGTGGGCATCCAGTCTCAGTAACATTAGTAGTTGTATAGTTATACTCCAATTGTAGCATGTGTTAAAGACAACACTAGTGATATTGTATGTTTATTTTCATAGACTAACCAATAATGAATTTTGTGCACTTGCGATAGTGTCTGAATTCAGAGTCTGGCTTAGCTTATTCATCTGTGTTGTAGCTGTCCAATGTTAAGAAGCTATTGAACACCAGTGAGTCACACCGCTGCACTGGGTGACATGTTTCTTCCTCCTGAAATGTGCTTCAACAAAAGAGCTCCAGAGGCCAAGAAGAACCATTTTTTGCAAGCATCTGGAGTTGAATCAAGTATGCATGTGTGTGTGATCTCTGCTCTTTACGCTATTCGGCTAGCTTCTCATGCTGTTATAGTACCAAGGTCAAGTGTTTGTCATATGCACAGTGAGGAAACATGTTTCCCTGTACAATGAAATTCTTACTTTGCCGTCCACACGAATGCCTCACACTATAAGTGAAATATAATGCAGATACAGAAGTAACAATCTCAAAAATCTTAGGCACTGTAAAACAGCCACTAATAGTTCGTGAAACTAGCAGAGATCACACAAGTGCGCAGACAACCCCCCCTTTTTTTTTAAGGTGTGGTAAAAATGTTTAAGTCATAGCTCCTATTTGAAATATGACTTACCCAATGCATTTCAGGAGGAAGAAATGTCAATCTATGCAGCAGTGTGTCTCACTGGAGGTCTATGGTCCAAACAAATTACATTTGTCTGGATGGGATTTGTAGAAAATAAGTTGTACTAGCTGGCTCATGTACAGTACATTGAGTTGTCCATTTCTTCCTCTTTCAGGGTTCATCTAACTCTTACGCCATCAAGAAGAAGGACGAGTTGGAGAGAGTTGCCAAGTCCAACCGTTAAACATGTTTGCTTTCTAACTAAAATAAATTTTCAAGACATTTGTCGATTCCACGCATTTATGTGCTTCTTCACAATTGAATTCTGGGAACTCGAGTACCTGAAACAGACATACTTGGTGTACCTAATAAATTGCAAACTAAGCTAAAACTAATTCAACAGTCCTGCAATAAATTCTTGTACATGGTGATAATTTTTTGTCAGATGTTAGCATTTTGGCCACCCATTCATCTCGAGGCTAAGCTCAGTAGCACAAAGTGTTGACTCAGTACCTCAGCAGTTTCAGCAAAAACTGATGACCTTCATGAAGTTAGATTAGGCTACATTAGTTACAACCAGGTATACCTAACAAACTGCTGGGTAGATCACACAAAATCAAGGTGAATGGTACAAGTTATTGGCTTATTTTTATTCATCACTGTACCTTTCTACAAATTCATATAAGAAAGCTAAAGACAAAAATCTGCATTTCTTTACTTAGCAGCTACACATCCTGTAATTATCAAATATTTAAGTAATGAAATGTTTACCGACCTGTTTTATGGACGGACATACAATACACACACACACACCTGCAAATACGAATGTTGATAGTACAGAAAGCAGTGAATTCCGTTTCCTCAGACCTTCGAGTATTACAAAGCCTTGTAGTTTCTCTTGTGTTATCGGCACTGTTAATTACAATTTAGAATTTGACTTAAAAATTGTCATTGGGTATTAGCATCTCTACATTTTATGCCACTCAGGGCACATCAGCTGAATCATAAAAAATGTTATATACTGCTGGGAAGTACTGAGAAAATGTGACAATAAATCTAGGCCATATTGTCCCTGCAGGTTTTCCTTCATACGCTGGCCAAAACGGATTAAACTACGTATTAGTGTGAGATATGTACATACACACAGAGCCGATGTACCAGAGTCAAATTCCTCGTGTGTCCGACACACCTGGCCAGTAAAGTGGATTCTGATTAAAAATGACTAAAAGGTCTCATTTAGGGAGCTCTGCAGATACACTGTTACATTTATTTACCCTGTTTTTACCATTCTGCCCATTAAAAATGACAATGCAGTGGTGGTGCTGAGAAGTGAAAACGGTGCAGAACTACAGCTGAATTTAGTGGTTTTAGGGAAAGTTTTTGTCGCTGAGCTTTTGCGGGGGAGCTGTGCTGCACTGTTTGACCGGCAGGGCGACGCCCGAGTCAAACAGTTTGTTGATAAACAGATGTAGCATTCAACAGACAAGAATTTTACACAGGGAAGAGAGTTTAGTGATTTGGCCTGTGTCTGAGGCTCCCTCCACTCTGCCATGAATATGTGCAAGTAAACACTGTGCAACATACTGACTGGTAGAGGGGACTTTTCAGAAGTACGTATGCTTCCTGTTGATGAGGAGGCAGAGTGAAGACAAAGACGCTCCCAGTTTGGAGGCCTCGCTGCAGGCTGTAGGCAGGAGGGTGTAGTCCTGCAGCTTCTGGAAAGCCTGGAGAGATTACAGAGGAAGTGGTTTACGCACACATCACTGGCACAGATGGGACTGGATACACTTAAAGGAAGAAGTTAGCTAATCAAGGAAGGAAAAACTGGTTCACTGTCTGGAAATCATAGCAGAATGACAGCTCTTTAAATTACTTACAGGTGTCTACAGCTTAAACTGACATGCGCTTGAAAATCGTTCTCATATTTTGGATGCATATAATATGAAGTAGCAAGAAACCAAGCTAAGAGGGAGATTAACACTTCTTTGGTGTTAATCAGGAAAATAACTTCAACTCTCTTTCATGCAATTCTCAGCACAACTTTTTCTAATGCATCTCATGATTGTCCCTGTGCTGCGTCACAATTTTCTGATTTCCCAAGTGCTTAAAAAAAACTCAAAACTGTTAAGTCAACAGTGAGGGGTTGTGCTGTGAATAATTTCACAAAATGTTTCACCTTATGGAGCCAAAACTGTCACAGCAGAACTAAAAATAATTTGGATTATGCCATGGCTACTGGCTCTGATAAAATAAGATTATTACAATCCTTCAGTTTGACAAAGATGTGAGCCTTTTTGAATCCGAGACCTGCACAAAAAATAAAAAGGCAGCTATACTCACAGAGACGCTGTCAGGACATTCCTCTGCGGGCCTGTGGAGCAGGAAGTCCCGTTTAGATGGACCTTTGATGTAGATGCAGTTTGCTGCCGATTCCTCGGGGACAGTGAGCACTTCATAGTGGTGATCAGTCAGCTGCTCCATCATCTAGAGACAAACACAGGCTTATGTTACCACCCTACATGCTCAAACACTACAGCATCACACAGAGTCAAAGACAGTGGTGCGGTGGGTAGAGCAGTCGTCTCCCAACTGGAGGGTTGAAGGTTCGAATCTCGGTGCCTGCTGTCCACATGTTGAAGTGTCCTTGGGCAAGACACTGAACCCCCCCAAGCTGCCTGTGATGGCAGCACGTATGTAGTTCACGTTATCACAGAGAGTCAGACACTAACATAGACAGAAAGATGACATATGTATGATGATACTGAAACCAACGTGCACACACTCACCCGGAGAGTCTTCTTGGCTCCGTCGGCGTTGCTGAAGATGACCGTGTCCGGACCTCCCATGGAGCAGATGTTTTTCAGTCGAGCTCCTCCGCAGACAGGGACGGTGGACACAGCAAAGTCCTGGTTAAAAGCCAGGTTAACGAGGTAGGTTTGACATTTCTGTTTCAATATTACCAGACTGTTCCAACAACTTGTAGCATAAAAGCCACAAGAAAACCTGGACTGCTGAACAATTTCCTGTGAGAGAAACTGCAGACTTACATAAAACTGTTTCTGTGGTATCAGTAATGTTATTTTACTAAAAAATAAGCCTCGTGTCTATTTTAAGATTCCTTGTGTGAGATAGTTTCTCATGAGATAAAACATTGCATTCTTTATTTTTTCTAGCTTTAACTGAACATTAGATTTGAACAACGATGATAAATCCTTAACACCATGTAAAAAGAGGTTAACATTTTGTACACTGGTATTTTATGAATGAAAATAGAATGAGGTGCCTGAAAAGCCAAAGTAACAACTCTGAAACATGATACATACGGAGGATGTCTGAGCAAATGGTCTGCTGATCTTTCATCCCGTTCTGACCCCCCCCCCCCACTCATACAAGACTAATAAAGTACCAGCAATGTATGCGTGTGCCAAAACCAAACTGTGTAAAATGCACTTAGGAGAAGTGAAGGGATCAATACTAATGGGTGGGTTGTGTCAAGCCTGAGGAGCTCAACTGTGTGGTCTCCATTATTTGGCCAATGGAGTGACCTCATTCATCACTGTTTACAGACTGTATTGCATTTAGGGAATGCAATACAGCCAACAGCCACCTGCTCACTTTGGTTCGCCTTTGTTGCACTAGCTAAAAATTTCAAGATGCTTTAACATTTTCTGATAAATAATGTGGAAAAGGGACAGGATGTGATGGTTCTCTGCTACACTATCCTCCTACATGACACTCTACTGCCTATTTGAATGTTGACTGTAATATAACATTCCATTTCCGGGTCCAAACTCTCCCAGACACAAATGGTGGAGCCTGTCGCCCTCTACACAATAACATCTTGTTTCTCCCTTAATGAGGCATCCCAGAGTATTAAAAAAAACAAATACCATGACTACATTTGTAAGATTTAAATAGTCTGTGTCTGTCATTCTGCCAGGTAGCATAACAATCAATCTTTATTACACGTCATAGTACATTTATTCCAATACAGTTACATTTTGAGTTGTCCAAATTGTTAATAGTTCCCAGCTTTTTACTTTCATCAATTTAAAATGTGCCAATATATAGTGTTTACATTAAGTTCATGCTAATGTTACAGCAAAACAGTGCACTTTTAGAAGCCTTACTTTTATTCATTTAAGAATACTGTGACTTATCTAATCAACTGCAGCCATTTCTTGGGGAACACAACACTGTGGCATATGAAGAGAAGGAGCTGAAGTTTGGACCTGGAAACAGAATGTTACCTCACCACTTAACAGTGTTTTTAAAGTACAAGCTGGAAACTATCCCTTCCTGCCACCTAGTGGAGGTTTATAAGAAGTGTTTTTCAAGCCATGAGTAGTCATTTCAGACAACCAGGCATGGAGGACCTCTCAACAGCTACAAGTCTGAAATGGTGGCTGCCAGATTGAAGAGGTCACGTTCTTTTGCACAGAGAGAGTGGGACAAAGAAAGAGCCCAAACCAGTCAGCTAACATTAGACTCAGACTGGAGACTGCATTTTGTACAGTTTGTCACAACAAGACATCTGTAGTTTTCACCGTTGCTAGGAAAAAGGATGCGATGGCAAGACAAAGAGTGGGTGGAAGCAGCTAATGGCGTCACTTTTTCAAGCCTCAAACCCTCTAGACTGAAATAAAATAGTCAGTTTAAGCTCTATTGATTATTTTATGGTTTACTGGAGAGCCTTTGCCTGAACTTTCAAAGATCTTTCCCCATATAAGTTTACACCATAACCAGTGAATGCAATATTTTAAACTGACTGTGGCTTATATAGGTTTCTCAGAAGTAATTCATCCTGTCAAAAGGCTTTCAGCTAAACAACCGTTTTAAAACTACTGTCAGCCTCACTGATTCACACAGAGGTCGATTCTTTGATACACTTGTCCAGCCAGCATCTTCCCCTCCCATGTCTACTTACCCTAAATGTGTCTGCCAGCACCTCCGCCCCTCTGCAGTTGGTGTGCGAGGAAATACCAACAAAGAACTCCCTCCCTGTGAAGAGGACGTCACTGCCCTCCAGTGTGGCCCCTCCAGAGTCCCCCTCCTCAGCCCCCATCTCCACCACAGTCAGGTTCAGCTCCGACATCACTCTCCTCACTGCCTCCACCTGAGGAACAGTGGAAAACATGGATGAAAAGAATAAGGGAAGACATTCAACTTGACTCACTGCAAGAGTTTGATTAAAAAGGTGCACACACACCCATCCATGTGGTTACTTCCCCTTCAGTGTACTCTAGGAATTTGTCATTTGTGAACTATTTCCTACAAGTTTTCAGAAAAGAACTATGGGATTTACTACACCAAACTGGAGTGTTTTTTTTTTACCTAGCTGTAAAAACAATTCAGCATACACTTGTCCATAATAAATTAAGAATGAATGTTTTCTTGAGTTTTACTGTAGCTGTTCTTTCAAGAAAATTCCTATTTTGTCTACATTTAGGACCAAATTACATGGTTCATTCCACTGAACAACAAATAAAAGAAATCATGGACATTATAAAAAGGGTGATTTGACTTGTATTAACAAGATTATTTTTCCCAGTCTACTCTTAAGTGTCAAGATTAAGTTCATTATCAGAAGATTAGAGGTTCACAAATGGGTCACTAAAGCCATTTTTCCTTTCCCCTGTTACCTCGCTGCGTCTCTGCTGTTTGAAGGGCCTGGTGATGAGCGCCGTGTCTCCCTGGATGACTGCCACATCCTCTATCCTCCAGCTCTCTGGCAGTTCAGGGTCAGGGGGGATCTCAATCAGCTGCAGGCCCACCTTCTGCCTCAGAGCTCCTGTCAGGCAACCAAACTGACGCTGAGCTTTGGCCAGGTCCACCGAGGTCTCCCCGTTCTCATGACCATCTCCCACAGCCTTCCCAAAGGTCTCGGGCATGCCCCGCACCACAGCGTGGGTGAAGCGGCCATAAGGGCACATGTTTGCCATGTTTTCAATAAAGACTGCCTGTATTTAACAAACAGTAGCAAGTATAGGGGCTCTGACAAAATGCCAATAAATGTGCTCTACAAGGAGACGAGGTAATAAAAAAATGTATACAGCTATTGTTTGCAGCTTTTTCACAGTCTGGTCTTGTAGAAACACCAGCTGAACTCTAAATGAAGCTGATGGGATGGATCAGAAGGTCCAGGAGAAAAGCAGAGAGCATTATCAGCCCTGTCTGTCTGATCCTTCTTTCATTCCAGCAGCTATTCCCTCATCTGCAGATACCAAGATGTGGAAGCAGATGATCCCAATCTAAAACAGAGGAAAATGGACACATCAAGGGGGACAAATGAGGTTCAGGTTTGAGCTCTGGTGCAACTACAGTCCATTAGGGGCCATGTGCCTTTCTACTCTGAGGTATAAATATCTACATGAATGTTTTGGTGATTTCAGGTTGTACTGAAATGAAGACTGCACATATTAAATTGTACTTATGTGACTTGGCATTTGTTAGACTTTAAAAAGAAACTAAACCAATTCATCACACATAAGGGCAGCTGAAATAACACAAACAGATAACAGCTGAAAGTAGAGAAAGGAGCATTGTCCAGGGTTACATTATAAGGAAACACTGTTCAATGGCCCTGCAATATGCTGCAGCGCCTTCCCATATTTGGACAGTGGGTTAGATTTGGGACAATTGCCCTTTTATCATCTTCCCTCTAACTCAGCAGGTCAACAGCGTGGCTCACTGTGAGGATGCAGGCTTCCACACAGGGTCTTTCCTGAATCTGCTTCATAACTTATGCAACAAGTGTTGGGCTTAGATGTTGTTTATTTTGTTGACAAGCATGAAACGTATGTTGAGAGGCCAAGTTACCCTATTACCCTAATTTTGTGTATTGCGGTTTTAATGCTTTGTTGCCTTTATGTAACTTTTCTTATTTTAAGACTAAGTGTTCGTTCTGGCTTTTGACTCCTTACCCTTGACTTGAAGTTTAGTCAAATCAGAGTTAAAAGAGTTTAACTTAAGACTTGTGTGTTTCTGGTAGATATTTTTCCATAGGCAACTACGTAACCCTTTGGGTATGTTTGTAAAGCTGCAAAACATCTTGCACCGCCCAGCAGTTCAACGCTCCTTCCCAAACACTTCTGATGATGTTCCACAATTTCCTAACGGGAATAACTATCGGCAACAGTCACAGAAGCTGAACAAATAACAAGTACGAATGTAAAACTCGGTCTGCTTACCTGTTTTACGTGTCGCCTCTCTAGAATTTGCCGCGTTGCCCTTTGTTTGATTTAATTTCGACAACGTCTTCCTCCCGTTATCCTCTGCTCCCCGTTCCCTTTCCCTGCTGACCAACTGCGTGTCAAGATGGCGACGATGAGCTGCCTAGTTCCGGTTATGCGTTTCAAAATAAGAAACCTGCGCGGAACACGTTATTTGCATCATAGTCAAAAGTGAAGTTTAGGTCGTTACAAAAAATGAATAAAATTGAGTGTTGAATGGTTTGGCACACAGAACAAGTAATCTGAAGACGTCACTTTAGTTTTTTCTTAACTGTGATGAGCATTTCTCTCAGTATGTTTTGGAAATTTAAAGAAAGAACAAAAGAAAAATTAATATTAATCAATATTAAGTGATAAACTTCAGATTGAGCACATTTTTCAATACAGGATATCCGACTTAATTTGAGTTCTTCCTCCTCCACTGGTTGTGTCATCTCCCATATAGTTTAGAAAATAACTACATCCAGTTTTATTAAATTTAATAGCTAATATAATAAAAGTCAATGGTGGAGTATGCACTGTATGTATGCATGTTAACCTATGGTGACCGCTATCCTCTTATTTTATAAAGCAGAATCAAGGAATTTCCGGTCTTCTCCGTGTATTTAAAGTTAGTTTGACAGAGCTTTCCCACCCTTTCAGCCCAGCATCCCCATCCCCCACACGGCCTGTCCGGATTCAATCAACGTTGATCTGAGCTACCACGGTTGTTGTATTGTCTCTCTTTAGGTAGGCCTACTGCTGACTGGTGGTGGCCGCAGCAGTACAGTGGTAATGGCGACTACTATACAAGGGATATATTACTGAAACATTGTCTGTTAAAGTTTAGGGCTGTATTGGAGAGCTGCAAGTACATTAACACAGAAACAATCAAAAACATCACTTTAATAATGTGAACTTGCATTAATCCAACTGGTTTTAGTGACCAAAAGATAATAACAGGCTACATGTTACAATATTACCTGGATGTGACCTTAGCACTGGGGTCACAAATTGACCTACATGCCCTCAAACTTCGCCATTAAGTTAACTTGTAGCTTTTAAACCTAGTTTTTAAGTTAAATGACAATAACTGCCTATTTGCCTTTTAAGGGAAAGAATGTATTACTTAATCTAACAGTGTTAGTGATGATAATTTGCAGGGTACTAGGAGTAAGCAATGCCTAGATGATGAAATCCCTGCTTTGGCCACATTTAAGCCCATGCTGACACCCTTTCCTTGTAATAAAGTTTTTTTTTCTTGTTTTTTTTGTCTATTAGGTTTTCTAGGATTTAGGACTCTTATTTTGTTTCCCCTCTGTAATCCTGATGAATGGTCAGGTACTGTATCAGTAGCCCTTCGTCTGCATCTGCCTTTTAAAAATAGACTGTCTGCAGTGAATCAAATAAGTCAATAATCTTCTCACCTCTCCTATAGTGGTTGAACAAGTGGCTACATTAATCAGGCTAACAGATGATTTATTTTACCTGACTAAACAATAACAAGCTCATCACATTCACTTGTCTCTGTGTGTTTAAAGTCCTATTGTGTGTCTGTTTTTTTTATGTTTGACATGACTAAAAATAATCTGGGTCAGTTGATTCTGGACACAGTTGAGATGGTTGGATACACTGTTGTCTCATGGGACACCAGATAAAACGCTGTTTTGTGCATCCTTTTAAACAGCAGTCTTGTGAATTGTGCTGCTAACCAAACTTTTTCTGCTGCTGGTATTTGCACTGATATAAACGTGCATAAACACATGCTAGGCAACAATGGGTGTGATTGTTATATAAACACGTGCTCAGGCTTTTGTGACTACTTTTTGATTCATAAGATACTGCAGTCAAGGTTGTGTCAGGGATGCAGTGACAAAGAAGAAAGATACAGCTGTGTGTATATCTGTACGCAGGGGATGAGAAATGTGAAGTTGGTGTAATAGTAGAGGGAAATGTGGAGGGACAGAGGGGGATGAAGGATGGGATGTAGAGGTCACAGACAGGATTAAAGAACACCATCTGTCCACTAAGATCCTTCAGCCGACACAAAACATCCCTGTCAAATATAGCTTCAGCAGGTTCGCCACTGTCTGTGTGCAAACAGCCAGTCCATAGCTGATAAGTGACATGTAGTGAGATTAGACACTATTTCTTAGCTACTGCACAGCTGAAATATGGAGAATCATCCAACTGTATTGAACCAAATCTGAGTTTTAATTTGAATTATATTTGCTAAACAATCAGGTGATAAACAGTTTATACAGTCTGAGCTTGTCTGGCTCACTCCATCACAAGACTGCTGTCAGCAGATCACACTGCGTGACACCCTCACATCCCCCATCCGATCCTAACGGATAATTTGGTTAAACTTGCTCGCTGTCCAGCTCACTGACATGCTGACTTTCTCTCTTAGTTTCCCTCTCCATCTAATGCTGACTGTTTCCACACTGTGCTGATTTTACCGTCTGTCTTTTCTGCTTTTTAAGCCCTCTCCACAGCAACTGCTGTCTCACACAGCCAACACCTAAGGAGTGTAGGAGTGCTGGGCAGAACATGGTGGGGATTGATTTGAAGTTTCATGCTAGAGTTACCTCAAGTTACATACTGTAGCATTAATGCCTGTTTGCTGCAGGGGTTTCAATTTACTTCTTTTCACTTCCATACAAAATATGTAATTTGCCCAAACTGTAGACTTTAAAAGAACAGGCCTATGTCCTTTTATCTGTATATCATTAATGATAACGATATAGTGATTCTAATAAAACTTTAACACACCACTTCTCACTACATGTTTTAAAGTTAAAGGTGACACTGTCTGAGATTCAAGTGTACTACTTGTATTAGATGAGACGTTTTGCACCATTTTGTACACTCTGACCATCTCAGATTACCTTCGAAGAGTGAAAATAAAACACGCCTGATTTATTATCAAGAAATTTTTATTGGGACATTAATAAATGCATCATTGCAAAAGCTTTAAAATACAAAACACATTTCATTTGATTGTCTTCACGGTTGATTTAAAGCTACAGGGTTAGGGTCACACCGCTGTCCTGTGGACTTTTAAGTGCAACTGCTTTTGACTACATGGCAAAAAAAAAAACAATGTAAAAAAGCACATTATGGGTCCTGCAAGTAACAAAATAAATAGTTTGAATTTAACAGTTCAAAACTGTGAAATAAAAGATGAATGAAAGTAATGTTTTAAATGAATGAAACAAGATAAATTGTCCCTGAAATTGTATAAAATCTGAAAGTGGAAAACAAAAAACATTGAAATTGTTCAGACACAATCCTTTGAAACATCACTCCACTTTAGAAAACTGATGAAAAATCACAACAATTCAGTCAAAATATAAAATCTTCTGAGCAACA
>NW_018127914.1:3367442-3373433 GCF_001952655.1 Monopterus albus
TCAGCAGGGATGAACTTGTGTAATGTAACTTCTGTAGAAAAATAACCAGCTGTGCTCACACTGGGTATCTAATACAATTAAACTGTGTACAAGCTTGTTGTTTCAATCCGTTTAAATTACACTTAGGTTGACCTTCACCCTGATCTGAGAAACCTAAAATGTAAGATGCTTTCATTGCTACCAATTAATGAGGTTTTAACTAGAAATATCCCCTAAAAATGTTCTTTTGCATAGTTAATAAAATCCTCTACATGAGCCCTAACTAGAGAGAGACAAGCTGGGTTATTGTTACTTCTCAACAAGCTAATTTCAAGTTACGTTTACAAGAATTTCAGACCAGCAACCTTCCACCTGTGGATAAACCCAAAAGTCAACACAGGGCAGTGAAGTGTCAGCACACAATCACCATGTATTCATCTGAAGATAAATCTAGTAGGCTATTTAAAATATCTGTCAAAACGTCCTATGAAAAGACCAAACCACCAAATACAGACATATTTTAGCTTGTCTTTCTGTGCAACGACTGAGTTCCATTCTTGCCATTTCATTTCATTAAGAGCTGGTGTTAACTAAATGCTAACACCAGCATGTTAAGAGCAACAGTGCTGATGCTTAGCAGTTATCACGCTCATCATATTTTAGCCTGTTATCCTGCTGATGTTTGCTATTTATCTCTAAACACAGCTAAATTGCAGAGACTAACAGGCATAAACATTAGCTCTGCAGGTATTTGGTCATAAAGTAAAGTACTGGACAAATGTAAACTTAGCCTGATAAGGGTGCTGAATAAAAAAAGTCAGAGAATCACCAAAGTTATTACACTTTGTCCTGAAGGGAACATGAATGTCTGGACCAAATTTTATGGGAATCCATTCAATAGCTGTGGAATAATTTTAGTAAAAATCCTCCTCATGGTCTTAAGGAAAAGTCAAATCACCCAAGTAACTTGACTTCATCCTCTGGGAGCCACATGCATTATGTCTGCACCACTGAGGTCTGCACTCAGTTTTATGGCAACCCAACTAATATCTACAGCAGTGGAAACACACTGACAGTGCCATCCCTGATGCTGCTAACGTGGCTAAAAACACATCACAGAGCCACACCTCGGCACCGTGTGACCTGCTCCTTCACGGTGAAGTTCAGATGTCCCAAGCTGATCTGGGAATATAAAGCTAAAATAAAGCTGAACAAACACGGATCCCTTCTGTACTGTGCTTTACAGAAGGTGTGGCAGCATAGCTCTCCTTTCTCACAGCAAGGCCAATGCAACATATCCCTGTTAAAAAAAATAAATTATTTTGCTGGAAATTTGCATATCCTCCTTTCGTTTGTGTCATGGTCAATGGCTATGACAATGTTAAGTTATTTGACAGGTCTGATGGAAGTGACTGAATCCTGTCATCACCAGGTGTACAAAACATTCAGGTAGCAGGTACAATGTGTCATTATTAACAGACCTTGATTGGTGCCAACAATGCTGAATGGGACTCTATTATGAACAGGGGCACCGTAGTTTATGTTCAGTCAGTCCCACATTCACCCTTCTGCTGCTGTAAATACTAACAAGAGTCGAGCTCCAAATGTGTATTTGTCCACAGCTAAAATAGTTCAATAAATGTACACAGTTTGATGAAAACTACAAAAAAAGAAAAGTAAAAAACTAATGAAACTATATATGTGTTTCCCATTTTGAAAGATTTGTCTTTAGTAGCTGGTCTAGGTGCAAAATGCCACAGAAAAATTGAAGCCAAAAATATGGTTGCAACTAACAATTATTTTCATTATTGATTAATGTGTAGATGTATTCAAAGTGTTAGTTTTTTTTTTTTTAACCATCAGTCCAAACCCCAAATTTACTATGAAATAAGAGAAATGAGGTGTCAAGTCCTCACATTTTAGAAGTAGGAACTAACAGAGGTTTGGCCTTTTTACTTGAAACTTATCTGAGAGAGAGAGACAAACTAACACATTGTTGGTTTGGGTCTTTTCATGGGATTTGTTCAATGTAAGTAAAATATAGAATACTGCCAGCCTTATCCTTGAATTAACAACAGCCTACATTATAAAGTTACCAACTCTGTTTTCATTTTAAACATTGTGCATGTTTACACTATTTTTTCCCAGTATGCATCAGAACAGGCCTTGTACCGTGTGGCTACTGGAGGAGGCAGGGCGGCTGCTTTAGCAGTCAAAACAACGTCAGTACACACACGACCTGATTAAAACAACGTCAGTAAACACACATGATCTCACTCGTTTAGATAACACTAAGTCCTTCATAGTTGACAGGCAGAACAAACCTAACTGTTGGCAAGAGGCCCCTACAGTGGGTCACAAACAAGCTCGGTAACTGTGAGTAACCCTTCATGCCTACTGTGGGAGCACAGAAAGAGGAAGCCTGAGTCTACTGAAATAGTTTCCTGTCTCTGCAACTGTTTTCAGTTCTGAGTCCCTGTAGCGAGACCCGTTCTGCCCCCCTTACTCTCTGAGGTGCACTGTGAGAAAACTAAGCTTACATTTAAATAAATGCTGGCAATAATAAAAAAAATCTGTAAAAGGCTTTGTTCCTTCAGTAATTAAACAATGTGAATGTGCAAATATGATTGCACACAAAAGACACTTTGGTAGGTGTATGCATGTTTGTCACCTAAAAGATATAACCAAGACTGAAAATAAGACTTAAATCAGGTGTGATCTCATAGGCAGCTCTGAATTTACTGGGGAGTGGGGGAGGTGTTACTGTAGCAACTGTCATTACCGAACCAGTCCTAAATATTGCATTGTGTATCTGCTGACGGTGAAACTGTACACAAGCAAGGCAGCAGTTTGTGTGTGTAGGTGTGCATCTACTGTAAATGTGTGTGTGTGTGTGTGTGTGTCTGCAAGCAACATGATCAACAAGTAACCAGAGGTTCATCAGTCTCCGAGAGGAGCATGTGACCAATATGAACGTAGCAACGGCTGAACTTTTCTCTGTGTGGGTTTGCTTTCATATCAGCTTATCTCACTCAGACACTACCTTGTTTCCCTATGTAAACTGATCCACCAGGCAAACAAAAAGCACAGTGTTCCTTTGGGAAAAACTACAAATCCAAACCTTGTGCAGAAGAATAGTTTGAAACCATAATCGGGACGATCTAACGAGGGTAATATCAAGATGCAGGAAATGACCCTGCAAACTGAATGCAGAGCTCAAAATCTGTCAGAACAGAGGAACAGATCAACCAAGTTGCTTGCAGAGCTGTTTGCAGGTGTGTATGTGTATGTTGATCTGCTGGTGTAGTTGTGAATTGTGTGTCCTGCTGTCGTCCTACTTGAGAGCTTTAGCTACAGAGGAGTAAGCGATGTGGATCTCCTCATCGAGCGGGCAGGTGGAGGCAAACTCCTCCCGGGCGTACGCAGCCTTCAGGTACCTCCAGAGGTTTGCTAGAGACTCTGGGATGCTGAAGCTTCGGTATTTCAAACACACCACCTGGAGGGGGAAGAAACAAAAAGAGTTTGAGAGACACAGTCAACAAGTGAAACTGAAACTAGGCTTTATAATCTCTTCACCCAGGGCTCCGTTCTCACACTGCACAGCCTGAGAGAGGAGATTACCTTCACAATGTGGAGCTTAGGCAGCAGGTTGCAATCAGCTAGAGTGAGCGCTTGGCCATCCAGGAAGGGGCGGCACGAGGAAATGACTTCATCAGAGCTATTCTCGTCGATCTCGTCTGGAAGAGGGGCACCGAGGTAGTCATCCAGCTTCTTCAGAGCCTTCAGCAGTCCCTTCTCTAGATCTGAACACATACACAGAATACACAGAAATGAAATGATTGAGTGAAATTCATCTAAAGAATTAACCGATTAAACGACTAACAGCTGCAGCTCTAGCCAGAAAGTACAGAGAGACACTGTGGGCGAGCATCAGGACATTTACAACGAGATCACGTAACAGAGCAGCAAGTGACCTGTTTGCACTAAGACAGAAGCTCAGAACATAATGTTATTGCCACAGACACTGCAGAGAGTAGCAGGTCGAGCTCAGCAGCATTTGATGCAGAAAATATCACCAAAAATAAAACATTTGAACACTAATAATGTGGAAAATAAGTCTGGATAAGAAAAGAAAATTAGATCCACTTACTTTCATTGGCCGCAGGGTTTGAGTTCTTGATGTAAGCGGAGAATTTGGAGAAGACATCCATTCCCGCTGTGTTGGACTCTGGGTTACGAGCGGCCAGACGAGGATACCTAATCAACAGAAACCCACATGTGGTCATCTCATTACAAACATGTAGGATGAAACAAAAAGGGCAAGAATATGGGAGGGGAGCAAAACAAATAGGGCTGCAAGTCATGTTTATGTTCATCACTGATCAATCTGCTATTTATTTTCTCAATCAGTTAAAAAGCAGCATTAGTGAAAGGTCATGCCTGCACATTGGCTCCAAGATGAAACATTTATTCACAAACACAATGTCTCGATCCGAGTTACTTTATTTTGAAACGGGTTGGACTTGTGCGGGCGTTGTTTGCTGCTTGGGTTTTCAAAATGTCACAATATTTTGAATTATGAACAGAAATATTTCCTAAACCTCAAAGTGACATCTTCAAATAGCTTGTTTAGTCTAACAAAGCTCAGAGATAATGAATTAACTATTACTTCAGTCAAAGGAAAGCAGTAAATATTGAAGATTACAAAGCTGAGGCAGAAGTGTTTATAATGTTTATGAATGAAAAGCGACGCGAGGACGATGAATCGATCACCAAAGTTGTTGCTGACACCAGAATGAAGAGGAATTATGAAAGAGACAGATGGAGAGATTACTTCGGAGGGCAGAGGTTCTCCTCCAGGAACTCCTCAATCTTGTTGGTGTCTGTTTTCACCTCGCTGCCGTACAACAGGAAGGGAGGCTGAGCGCCAGGCGCGAGGTCCTTCAAGATGTCTGGCTTCCTGAGGGTGGGTGAAAAGGTCAGACAGATGGAGGAGGAGAGAGAGTCAGAAAGGCAGGGATTCAAAACAGAGATGCAGAGTTAAACAACAGGAGAGGAACAGAAGAAAAAAAGGGGGGGGGGGGAAAAAAGAGAAAGAAAATGATGCTAAAAAAAAAAACAAGAAATGAATCATGTTTACAGCTAAATTGTAACTCATGTTACAATAGTAACCCGCAGCACCAAGAGGGGGAAAAAGCAACCTCAAACAGGTGAGAAACCACCGTCTTCACCTTTTCATATCCACCGTGGTAACGTCGAAGGTGACTCCTTTCAACCACAGCACCATGAAGAGACGCTGAGAGAAAGGACAGTTGCCGATGCTCTGACCGTCACTCCCCGCCTGGGAAACAAAGACGGAGAGAAAGAGCTGAAAACATGCCTCAAGCTTTATAACTGATTCTTTCCAAGCAAACAGTTTCTAGCTTGTCTCTTATGATAACACTGCTGCAACTAACAGTTATGTTCATCAGAAGTTAAGCTTCCAAACAGTTTTACAATTAAACGATTTAACATAAAAAATAAAAAAAGATACTTTCTCTGTTCCAGTTTCTGCTGATTTGTTGCATTCCTTTATTTCATAACATTGTAAGCTGAGTATTTTTAGACTTTGGGCTGCTGGTTTGGGCAAAACAAGTCATTTAAAGGCATCACACTGCCCTCTCTTCACCCAGTGTTTTCACATTTCATGGCCCCAAACTATTAATCAAATAATGGAGAAAATAATCAGCAGATTAACCCTCACTGTGAATAACTATTAGTTGCAGCCTCTTCATTCTTACATTCAAGTAGATCTTGTAGGCTACTCAATAAATGATCATACAGCTTTAAAATGTGCCTTGTGTGGCTGTGGGAAGCCATATCTCGTTGTCTCTGTTAGATCTGTACCGTGGCCTGTATGGCTGAAGGGAGCTTCAGTAAATCAGAAAACCACTTACTTTTGCACAATCCAGATGAAACTATACTGTTAACTAAGGGTATCTAGGGTCTGACTAGTAACCAGGGTTTAGAGAA
>NW_018127914.1:3373521-3382395 GCF_001952655.1 Monopterus albus
TTGATGCTTGTGTAAGACCACGAGGGGAAGGCAGAGACATGTTGGTTATATTGGAGCTAGCTTTATCTCAAAGAAAACGAGATTAGCCTGGCTGGCCAACATACTAAATATAAAGTTATCTTAATGGGAATGTAATAAGCTTAGTCCTACTGTAGTTTATAAGCCAAGTGAGTCAGCAGAGGGGATCTGGCCTGACGTCATTCTTACACCACTGGACGAAATTTCAAACGTGGATGTCATAAAGATGTTATCAGCTTCGACTAACATTTAGCTGTCAATGCTGATAAAAAAAGATAAGATAACGGTGCTTTAAACGGCTTCATGCCCGTTAAATAAGTGACTTCACACAATGAAATGTCGCCGCGTCACTTTCCTTCTGGGTGTGATTGTGGTTTTGCGTCATCATTTAATCACTTACCTTCACAAAAAGTTCAACTTTGGGCTGATTTGCGTCGCTCATCTTCACCGGCTGATGCTGTGATACACACATTAACAAGCAGTTACAATAAAGCTGAACTAAAAGTACAAAGTTACATTTTGCAGAAGAGAAATCAAAAGAATTCGAAACTGGGGCGGCCGAGCTCATCTTCCGCTACAAACCCCGCAACCCCGCTGAGCAAATGACAAATTAAAACACTCTAGCAGCCACAAAAGCGGCGTAAATGTTAAGCAAAGCGAATTCCCTCCTCAAAATAAGTACAAAATGTTACATTCTGGCTACTTTCGAATCTGCAGAGCCTACCTCGCGGTGCTGGAAGTTGTGCCCTGTTGCCGTCTGCTGGTCGCCTGTGTCTCCTCCCAGTTCTGCAGCCTCACGCTCGTCGAGACCGCCGCTCCTCCATTTCCTGGTGCCGCGCGACGGGCCGAGCCTCCAGCGCGCACACCGCGAAAAGAGCGCGGAGGAAGAGGAGGAAGAGATGCAGGGCGAGGAGGGAGAAGCAGGGACGGACACAAGGGCTTATGTTCACCTTGGAGGTTATTTATTTTAAAACCTCTTGAAACAGACAGAACAGCATTTGAATGTGACTCAAAACGCGCAGGATATAAAAGCAGGGGCTCAGCTACAGGGCTTGGACACAATAATAGGAACACCTGTAGTTCACATCATACTACAGTCCAGCATCCAGCAGCTGAAACAATTACTTTATATGTTTTCGGAGGCTCTTTTTTAAATGTATTGAGACGCGGTAGCCCAGTTTTGTGCAAAGGTTTGGCTCACCAATAGGCAAATTGCATATTTTGTTGATTTTTGGAGCCTTTCTTTAAATGCACTTACTGTTTGTCTAATGAACTTAGCAAATAGAGGAAGAATGTGGCATATGAAAAAGTTGGCACGAACAATTCAGTCAATACTTATTATTATTTACATTTTTTCACATACACACACACAAACAATATTTGTAATTTGCCTAAATATTTTTTGTTTTACTGCTACAGTTATAAGTAATTTTATTGGAATTGATATGATCTTTTTCTTACTTGCTGCCATGTGTGAACCTTTTCTCTGACAAATGAAGATAATAAAATATGTTGAATGTGGTGCTACACAGTACAGTAAAAGTGATAAAAGCACAGAAAAATAATGTTTACTTATGCTGCACTAAGGGGCCGCTAGAGGGCAGCCTACTCCACTGTAGGCTGAGTGTCACAGCGCACGGTCCTGTCAAAACAAGCTGTGTGATTAATAATAGACTCCCATGCCCAGTAATTTTTAAAGACATTGTTCACCCAATCACAAAAGCTGTTTTCTTTCTGATCGTTACTCATTAACTTGTTTCAACCAAAAACATAAACACCTGGTCTACCCAGTTATTGGTGCAGAGAGCTCCTTGTTTAGCTGCTATGGTAGATATTTCAATAACTTTTTTTGGGAGGGGGGATGCTCCATTATTGTAAATTATCTTTGAAAAAGGTCATATGATCTGCAAAAGCTAAATATAGATTTTCAAGTGATATTCAAGTAATAGGATATTTTTATTTTGCCACTTCAGATGCTGATTTAACCCCTAAATCCACAACTGATCTGCTGGAATTCACTTTGAATAATATATTTTGTGTAATGAAGATTAATTTTAAATAAGATAAATGAAATAGTTCTCAGTATGTGGCTATAGAAAATTCCAAAAACACACCCTTTTGCGGGTAATCCCATTGTCTCTATCCGCATATTTTCTTTTGTCTTTTTCTAAGTCTCTTTACCAAACAGGCATTTCACATCAACAGACTGATGGCAGATCAGTGCTTCTGAAAAAAAAAAAAGATAGAAAAAGAGAGAGAACAGGATGTCATAAACATCAGCTCTCTTCACAACATACTTTTCATACACAGAGCTCAAAGGTGCCAAGATGTCTGTGCTAGTTTCTACTGCTGTAATCTTGTACAAACAATTTGATAACATTTGTTTTGAGTCATGCTGCTGTGAGAAAGTTGAGATAACACTCATAAGACAGTATATATAAGACTCAGGTTAGCAATGAGTCCCTCATTAGTTTCTTCTGAATATAGATTTAGGATTGGTTTAATTAAAATTTTTCATTTCACCCATAGATTGCATATAAAGACAATAATTATTTTTAGATACAGCCTGTGTTTTCATTTCATAAGTAAAACATTATTCTCAACCTGCTGCTATGAAGCAACTCAGAACAATGACTACTTACGTACCTACAAGGGCGGACAACAGATTCCTTTTAAAAATAACAAAGGGTCTGGATAGAAGAGCCTTTGTCAAGGTGTACTGAGAAAACAGTCAGTCAGTCATCTCCTGAAAAATGAGGTTTATCAGGTTTTGTTTCCTAACAAGCTACAGAATCCAGTTTGTGTTATGAATCACATATTATAGGTCAGAAAGCCAGCCGACTGCAGCACATAGCCAGGATTCTTGTATCAAGACTGTTTTCAGTTACTGTCAGGAGCAAACCAAAAGAGTTCAATCTTAAATGTGGGAAATGAGCAGGTTGTAGCATTGTAAAGTACATGTGATAGGTATGTAACCTCTATGTGTGTTTCTGGCCATACCTCAGTGGGTACTAGCAGGGCAGGAGTTACATATTCACATACAGTACGTCAAATGTTTGTGCTAACAGATCCTTACAAACTCATCAGGGGTGAATAACAACACACCCATTTGGTCTCACTCCCTACAACATTTTTGGTGGTTGTAACAAAGGAGATAATCACTGTTGTGTTACTCATCCAGGCTTCTCCAGTAGCAGTTCAGCTGAGAGTGACCTGAGGTTATGACAGAGCTGAACAGACATTTACTGTGTCTGTGAAACAGCTGCTCATTTTAATATTTCTGTTTTCATGCAAACAAGATACACCATGTTGACTACTCATCTTTGAAGGTGCTGGAAGGCGGATGTTGTTATGTGCAGTCTGAGCTAAGCTGGCTGTTTCCCTGTCTCCTATCTTTGTGCTAAGCTAATCAGCTGCTAGCAGTAGCCCCATATTTACCACACATACATGAGAGTGGTGTCCATCTTCTCATCTCACTTTGAACAAGCAAATGAAAAAGCATATTTCCTAAAACAACAACAATTAACTACTGCTCTGTTTGGGTAACATCTACTACAGCCCAACCGTCGCTAAGACATTACTTCAGCTTATCACATCACACGAATCATTTAGGAGATGGCGTTCCAAATAGACACACAGGGCACAAATGGAAATATGCTTTCCCGTAAGAAATACTTTATTGTTGCAAAAATCAGTGTTAGGATTAAGTTGCTTTAAATCAGCACTGTAATGTAAAGGTTTCACACCAAAATCTATACAGTGGTGTCATTCAAGATTTTTTAATTAATTGAATATTAATGAGGTGTTAAAGGCATGAGAATTAATATAATAGCACAGATAGTCCAGATACAATACAAATAGCTTCAAATTGCTCAAACAGTAAATGTAGCCTCCCGTTAGACCTGGAAGGAAGTTAAGTCACATCATACAGCCACCGACCCTCCATTATGTATCATGGGGACACTAAAGTAATGCAAATGTTATCTCAAGCATATTCATGAAATTAAAGGACAAACAATTATTTGATTTTGAAACTGAAATGTAAAGCAACCCATCCACTTCCTCAAAGGCCCCACTGGCTCCACATGGCCACTAGAGCAGCACACAGAGCTGTAGCCAGAGGCATCTGGATGGAGGTGGCTCCGTTACACAAGTCTTTATTGCAGCAGGTCATGTTGATGACATAGTTAAAATTCAGGATTGTTCCGGTGCTGTTTTTGCACTTAGTATCTTCTATACAGCCACGATCGTGGATATCCAACAGGTCAGGACTAAACTCTGGAGAAAGCAAAGAAGAGATACTGTATCTTTTATGTGATTATTTTTTAAACAGCTGTAGCTGATTTTAATCATGTAACAGGGGCATAGCATCCATTAAGGTCACCAAGGTCATTTCTGCAGCACTGTGTCTGGGAATTTATGGGTTTTAATGACCTGAAGAGGACTTTTTGTATATTTTTACAAGGCTAATATGGTTATCATTTAAAATGTGGATCTGTAATTCATATATTTCACATGCAAAATGTCCAAAAGCCACATGTGGCCACAAGAAAGAGGTTCTTGTGATGAAAACCTCAACTTATTCAGAGAATCATCCAGTCATAATAAAGCTCAAGTCAGTTTTGTGATTAGTGAAAAATTACTTTGGGGGATGGGATAGTGCAGGAAGGATTTGTGATTTTGACTTCATTAGTTCTCATAACCTGGGTATGGCCCTGTCCTGCAGTCAAAATGAGGATAACTAATTTTAGTAATTAGATTTTTTAGGTTTCAGCTGATCTGAGAGATTGGAGACAGTAATGATGTTTTTGTTACTTCTGATGTGTGATTCAGCGGTCGATCTTACTGGCATGTGCAGTGAAACAGCTCTTCTGATCTTCTGTGCAGTTTATACTTGATTTGCCGAGACAGGCACCGAGCAACACCGTATCACATTTGTAACAGGTGAGAGACTCAACTATAGGAGAAAAGACAACCAGAGAATAAGAAACTGGAAATAATAATGTGTGAGAGAGCACCACAAAGACAGTTAATCAACAGCCAACCAAAACAGCTTTTAGCTACACCTTAATAAAAAATTTGACTGTAATCACAATCAAGAAATTGTTTGGTAATCTCACAAGGTGAACAGTGGGTGTGTTGTGTAAACTGTATTTCAGTGCATGATTCATGTGTATGACTTTGGCATAGGTATATTTACAGTAGCTATGGGTTTGTTAGCTCAAGTCTTGAGCTATCTGATTTTTTTCCCCTCCACATCCATACACTGGAAGTGAATGGAATTAGTTTTTTGGTCCTCAGACATGTGAAAAATCACATTTAACATAACTTTCATTTCCAGATAGCATGCTGGTTATTATATAATCCTGTGGAAAAAAAACAAACAAAACTGTTAGCGCCAAACCTGGATGAATATAAGCGAAACACATTTTTAATCCCACAGAAAGTATACAATTAAATGTCTTTTTGTGCAGTTTGGGTGAACTGCCACTTTAAATGCAAGGCCGATGCAATTTTCTCTCTTTGCTCAAAAATAGGTGTGTCATTTTATACAATGTGTATTAGATAGCAAAAAACATAGTGAGTGACATCACAAATTAACTACCAAACAGTGGCACAGTCCTTCTCTGACATTACTGCAAAAAGCACTTTCACTGCTGGAGCTCTGCACAGTGCACGGGCTCATACCAAGGTCACATTCTGGATTTGTGAACAGCTGTTTTGAAATCATGTCAAAGCTTACAAATAATACTTTATGAATGCGTGGAAAAGATTTACAGTTGTAATAAAATGTTGAGAATGTCTAAATAGAGTTCAATCAGGCTACAGTTTTTTTATTTTTGTAAATTTCTCACACCAAGTTTTGTCAAAGGTTTACAGAGTTCAAACAATCACAGGCTTAGAAATTATATGTGAACATGAGTTCAAAAATTCTTATTGATCCTTATTTGAGCTCATATCCGTTGTCCCACAAAGGTAAAGATAGTGCTTCCCATCTACAAAGTAAAGTAAAACCCTCTTCTGACCTGTAACAAACAGAGTCATTAGTGCTGCACAGCTCCACAGAAATGTGTTCATCTTGATGTTCTTGGTTTAACCAACAGGTGAAAATACCTCCAAGGGGTGTTTGTTGTCTTTTAAGTTCTTACTGTTCATTTGATTAAGGTTTGGTGGAACAATGACTCCTGTTTGATATCTTCATACACAGGGGAGTTATATTTCTAATACATGTCAGCTGTAGCGATCAAGTCTGTGAGGGGTGACACATTCCTCTAACAGGAACTAAGACTTAAACACAATCCTTCAGATAAAATAATAGAATAATACTCATAAAAGTAAAGTAGAGTAAATGTTAACATGTCTAAGAAGCTAACAACTGTATTTTGTAACATTGTCAAGCCTTTTTATCATTGAGCAAATTGTTTTGAATAAACTGATCAAGTATAAACACTTTGTATTAACAATTAATCTACAGATCAATGATATCTCAATCAGTTCTGAAGAACTTGCCATTATCTTTCTCTCTGATGATAAATGTGATTACTGAATAATAACCCTGATTATTGTTTAATCTTACCCAGCATGACAGATGCAACAAGTGCAATGATTCCAAACAGGATCTTGCCCATCTTGATGTGTTGGCTTGATTCTTCTGTCTCAAAGACAAAAAATAAAAACCCTCTCACAGAAAGTCTGGGAGCTTCTTGGATGCTGCGTGTAGTAAAGAATGATGACTCTGTTTGGTGACGTGACATTTATATAGTGTCACAGGAGGAGGGGTTTGGCCAAAGAGTCAGTGGTGGAGGAATTTAATAGATGAAAGATACACCTGAATGACATCACCTCTATAGTTTGTAGCATAACAAGCCAGTAGAGATTGAATGATGATTGAAGTTTATATTTTGTCATTTCTCAATTAATTATTATCAGGAACTAAGACTTAAACACAATCCTTCAGAACATGTTTTTAGATTTTCTTTATTTTTAAGTCCAGCAAGACACAAAATAGTTAAAGAATAAATGCATTTTGATTAAAAGAAATACAAAGTAAAACAGCAGCATAGAAGATAGATTGAATGATGATTGAAGTTTATATTTTGTCATTTCTCAATTAATTATTATCAGGAACTAAGACTTAAACACAATCCTTCAGAACATGTTTTTAGATTTTCTTTATTTTTAAGTCCAGCAAGACACAAAATAGTTAAAGAATAAATGCATTTTGATTAAAAGAAATACAAAGTAAAACAGCAGCATAGAAGATTTAAGAACTCAATGTTTCTCTGAAACATCCCATTGTTCAACTTCCATAATGTAGACATCTAAGCTTTGTGTTTTATTGAACTTGTCATTATAAATCTGAACCCTAACATGAGAAGAAAAATAAAGAGTGACACTTAACAATCATACTTCTAAACTCACAAGGTCCAAAAAGTTTATTTTGGACAGTGCTTTTGATCTTGTTTGGATTTTAGGAGCAACTAGTTGTTACTGTGATTTCCCTTGAGACATTTTACACCATGCTTCCCCACATGAAAGCCAGAGCGGCTACACCAATGGCACTGGTAAGGGTCATCTTTGCAGACGGGGCGCCTGCGGTTGCAGGGTTGCAGTTATCTGTTGAGCAGCAAGTGGTTGTGGTAGTGTAGCTGAGACCTGCTAGGGTGGAGTTGGTGGTTGTGTTGCAGTTAATGGTGCTGTCCGTGCAGCCCTGGTTGGTGATTCCCACGGAGATCTTAGTAAATTCTGAGGGAAAATGGTTGCATGAATAAGACTTCCAGAGTTGAAAAGTACTTTGGTACATTTTTGAGGTACTGTTTCTATTTTATCAGACTTTCTTTTTATAAAAAAAACTGATTAGTTTCTTTTCTCTCTCATCCTATTTTTCCTTCCTTCATTTCTTTCGTTTCATCAATTCATCTAAAATCATGAAAGCACCCAGAACTATGACATTGGAACTTAAAATGAGTATCTTTATTTTAGGTAATTGATTTCTTTTAAATAAGCATTCAAGACTTCTAAATGAGTAATTGTTCACAGGTACAATTTACAAAGAAAGGAATTACTACATTGTGTCAGTGTGAAGATTAAACATGAATTTGATTTAGACAATTAGGAGGTAACCTACTTATTGATGCAGTATAGCAGGAGGTGTTAGCCGCGCAGGTCACACTTGAAGAAAAAGGGCAGTAGCCAAACGCAGCAATGGCACACTGGTTGCAGGTCAGGGAGTCCACTGCGCCACACAAGTGAAAGCACAAAAGTTAAAATCAAAACTACTTTAGGTTGAAAATGCATGTACTGTACAGTGAGCTCAGAATGTATTGTTGTTTTTTATCTTTAAAGTTTGTATTAATGCTGCTTTGATATTCAGTACTTGTGGATTACTGTATTTTTAAGTATTTTTCCTCACTCTTCACTCAAACCTTTATCCACTCCAGTTCAGCAAACTAGTGGGTCACCACACCCTATGCTGTGATGCAATAGGCATTAAGCCATACCCAGGTCAGAAACACAATCACGCTCTGTCATTCTCACAGGCCATCTTGGAAATGTAACCAAAAAAACTTCAGGTGTGGAAGGATGCTAATGAGTGCTGCAGTTTTATCAAAGGGGAATTTAGAGCCATTTTTTAAACTAATTTGAGGAACTTAAAGATAGTCAAAAGGCTAGTGTTATTTAAAAGTCAGGTCAGTTCACGCAACTCACACACAAATACCCTACTGTCTCATTTTCCTCTAGCTGTGCCAATTTGTGTCCTAGAAACAAGATCCTGGCCACTCTGGTTAATCCTAACACCTGCTGTCAAACTGAGCTACAAGGAAACAGTCCCTTGGAAAATTGTTGACAGTGAAG
>NW_018127914.1:3382452-3393095 GCF_001952655.1 Monopterus albus
ACATCATTTTCACAGTTTTCATCAGTACAAGCAAAACTTGATAAACTTCCATTGTGTTCGGATGTTGGAAGAATTTTCAGTGACTGAATTTTATACATGTAAAGGTCAAACTATTTGCATGGCTAGATCCCACCAGGCGTAAGCGGTAAATGAGCGTTTTCTATGAGTTGGATGATCCAATGCCTTTAAAATGCCATAATACTGACTTTTATTTGTCTTATTAATTGAACTATATAATAGAACTAATAGAATAATACTCATAAAAGTAAAATAGTGTAAATGTTAACATGTCTAAGAAGCTAACAACTGTATTTTGTAACATTGTCAAGCCTTTTTATCATTGAGCAAATTGTTGTTTTGAATAAACTGATCAAGTATAAACACTTTGTATTAACAATTAATCTACAGATCAATGATATCTCAATCAATTCTGAAGAACTTGCCATTATCTTTCTCTCTGATGATAAATGTGATTACTGAATAATAACCCTGATTATTGATTAATCTTACCCAGCATGACAGATGCAACAAGTGCAATGATTCCAAGCAGGATCTTGCCCATCTTGATGTGTTGGCTTGATTCTTCTGTCTCAAAGACAAAAAATAAAAACCCTCTCACAGAAAGTCTGGGAGCTTCTTGGATGCTGCGTGTAGTAAAGAATGATGACTCTGTTTGGTGACGTGACATTTATATAGTGTCACAGGAGGAGGGGTTTGGCCAAAGAGTCAGTGGTGGAGGAATTTAATAGATGAAAGATACACCTGAATGACATCACCTCTATAGTTTGTAGCATAACAAGCCAGTAGTGTCAGCTTTGCCCGGCTGCACCTGCCTTTCTCACTTCCCTCACTCTGTTTTTGCTCCCTTACCTTGATGACGTTATCCGACACACCTGCTTCATATCCCCTGATTACCACCAGCTGCACCTGATTAGTTCTCCCTATTTATTCCCTGCTCTACATTCACTCCCCCTGCCAGTTCTTTCTAGTATCGTCAGGCCCGGTTGTTTCTCGTTGTTCTTAGCTTTGTATTGTACTCATGTTTTTGTCACCCTAGCCCCGTTCCAGTCTTGTGCCCCATTGTCTCAGCGTCCTCGCCTCTGTCGCTTCTCCGGACCACGGACCTCATCACCCCCGCACCATCTCCCATTAACTGCATGTACTAACTCTGTCTCCTCAGCAACCTTCCACCACGACCAGCCCAGGAGTGAGTCCCAGCGTCCGCAGCCCGGCCTTTCCCCTCATCATTCCACCACTGACTGTTATTCACCTTCTGCGGCTCGACACCCGGTCCCACTTCAACCTGGTTATTCACTTCCTTGTAAAATATCACTGTAAATAAACTGAGCACTACTTGCACTGAAGTCAGCCACCTGGGTCCGTCCTTTTTTTGATTCGCTCACCTCTGTGTCCGAGCGGATCTAACAAGTGGAGATTGAATGATGACCCCAAGTTTATATTTTGTCATTTCTCAATTATCAGGAACTGAGACTTAAAAACAAACACAATCCTTTAGAACAGTGGAAAAGGCTTTTGGTCTGATGCAGCCCCACAGCTCTATCAGAGGAGCTTAAAAAGACCTTAGATGGTGCCACCAGTCATGTTCCTCAGACGAAAGGACTTTTAAGTGAATGTTATTTACCGTTCTTAAATGTATGAACGTGGGTTTTCTTACAATATATTTTTCATATACGTTACTCACTAATAGGTTTCTTTAATCAAGCTATTTTGGTATTTGAATTATTTCCATTAGTTTTTGCCAACTGTTTTCCCCCTACATCAGGGGTGACAAACTCAATCGCACAGGGGGCCAAAACTCAAAGCACACTTTAGGTCGCGGGCCGAACAGGATAAACATTTACTGAACAGACTAAAACTAAGCGGTTGTATACATCAACAGACCCTTGATTGATCTGACGCGGGAATGATCGCAGATAGCCTATCGTTCGGTAAGGCAACTGTTGGGCTGCATTATGGGATTTGTAGTTTGTGTTATCGGCGCTTCATATCGCCGGGCCATTAAAAAAAGATTATATAAAATGATCTCGGGCCTTGAATTTGAGACAAGTGTGTTAGGTAGATGTGCGAATAGTTTACCGGCTTGCTAGTGTCAGTGCTAGCCTGTTAGTGCTAGCTTAGATGACTGAACAAACGGCTGAAATACTTTGCTAAATGTAGGGCACGTGTCAAACTCAAGGCCCGCGGGGCACATCCGGCCCGCGAGATCATTTTATACATCTTTTTTTTTTTTATTCCCCGGCGATATGAAGCGCCGATAACACATAAACTACAAATCCCATAATGTAGCGCAACAGCTGCCTTAACGAACGATAGGCTACCTGCGACCATTCCCGCAAGCTAGGACAAGCTGAAAAACGTCAATGCAGAGCAGAAGCTACAGAAGGCAGAGGAGTTGAAGAGGAATCTGACATCACAGCAGACGTTTTCACCAAAGTGAAATCACACAGTGAAGCTGCTGTGGACAACAGTGCAAATGACCAACAGCAGCAGATATGAAGGTAAAAAGAACAGTCAGCAGATTTACATGTAATATAACATAAAGGGAGAATGTATTGAGTTTGTGCAAACAGCAGGGGCAGTCTTTTCATGTTTTTTATGTTCTGTGGTGGGTTACGGTCCAGGGGCAGAGGGGGGAGGTAATGGACAGCGTTCAGCATCCTCACAGCCTGGTGGATGTGTCAGGTTTGCCTGGCTGCACCTGCCTCTCTGACCTCCCTCACCTTGTTTCTCTTTTTCGGCCCCTGATTACACCACCTTGCACACCTGCTCCACACCCCTTGATTGTCACCAGCTGCACTTCATTAGTTCCTCCCTATACCTGGCTCACCCCTTGCCAGTTTGTTCTCGTTCTCAGAACTCCTCTGTTTGCATTGTTTCTTAAACTTGATCTTTACATATTCTCCTTATTTATTGATTTATATAGTATTGGACTCCCTGCCGCCGCTCTCATCCCATGCTGTCTTCTTCCTCCACAGACTACTACCTCCGGACCTTGGCTCCTCTCAACCCTTCCAGTCTCCATCAGTCAGGTCGATGCACAGTTACCATCTGTATAAACTCCAGTTTCTCTATCCCCTTACTAACCTTCGTTGCCCACTGACCAGCTCAGGAGTGCCCCTCAGCGATGCAGCTCGGCCTACCCCTTCAACCTCATCACTGAACTGTTATCTGCCGCTGATCGACACCCGGTTTATTCAGCTCATCTACGCCTGCCTGTTCTTGCCATTCACTGCACTGCACATAATAAATCACTGCTTGCACTGAAGTCAGCTATCTGGGTCCACCTTTTCTTTCACTCGCCCACTTTCCCGTATACGAGCGATCATAACAGGATGAAGCTGTTTGTAAGTCTGGTGGAGTGGGCCTGAAGACTCCGATACCTTCTCCCTGAAGGCAGGAGTCTGAAGTGGGAGTGTGCGGGGTGGGAGGTGTCATCAGCAATGCTGATGTCTCTGCGGGTGAGGCAGGTGTTGAAGATGTCCGTAAGGGAAGGCAGAGGGGTGCTGATGATCTTACTGGCTGTTTTCACTATGCGTTGTAGGGTCCTTCTGCAGGAGGCAGTACAGCCTCCGTACCACACACTGATGCAGCCAGTGATGACGCTCTCAATGGTGCCCCGGTAGAAGGAGCGCATGATGGGGGGTGGGGTGGGGACTGGCTCTCCTCAGTTTGTGGAGGAGGTAGAAGCATGTTTGAGCTTTTTTAGCCAGTGTTGTGTTCTCGCCAAATGTTGGTGCAGATTGGGCAGTAAAACCTTTAAATCCACGTGATTGAAGTTCCCAGCTGTGATGAGGAATCCGTCTGGGTGCGCTGTCTGTTGTTCACTGATGGCCTGGTAGAGTTTGTTTCATGCCTCACTCCTATCAGTGGTGTTAGGGGTGGGAGGAATGTACACGGCTATCAACAGAGGTGTTAGGGTTAGAGGTCTGAAACACATCTCGGGCCACAAAAAAAGTGGGGATGGTCACCAGGTCCCAGGAGACCAGGCCTGGGCAAATGAATTGAACCATTTTTTAACAGATTTGACTCTACCCAGTCCTTAGCCCCCACCCTGCCAGCCCCATTTTAGTTAAAATGTTTTAAATGTATTATTTTGTTGTGCTTTCCATGTAGCAACTGGCAACTCCAGAATCCTACAGCTTATAAGTGCTTGGATCAGCTGGCCTAGATGTGGCTCATAAAACAGACCCGGGCTGGTGTAGGTCTAGGCCAAATCTGTTTAGACTCCTGCATAGTGTACACAGCCTGAACGCAGGTTTGGACTGGGTTAATAAAATGGATGCGACTGTAACAGCTACTGTTATCTGGTTGGGACTCATTGGAGTAAAATATAGAGATAAAAATCTTTAATGTATTTAATGCTTTTGTATAAAAGGTTTTTGGTCTGACGCAGCCCCATAGCCTCATCAGAGGAGCATAAAAAGGCCTTAGATGGTGCCATCAGTCATGTTCGTCAGATTTAATTTGAAAGGATTTTTATGTTAAAATAAGAACAAGCAGCAGAGGCAACATGTTTTTAGATTTTCTTTATTAATTTATTTATAGCTTCGTCCAGTAAGTCACAAAATAGTTAAAGAATCTATTTATCGCTCATCCTATTTTTCTTTCCTTCATTTCTTCACTTCTTATATTCCATCAATTCATCTAAAACACCCAGAACTAGAATAATAACGTCTTTGCATGACAGTGAAACCTAAAACGAGTACCTTTATTTTGTGTAATTTAAATAGGTATTCAAGAATTCTGAGTAATTATTCACAGGTGCAATTTACACAGAATTGGATGACTACATTGTATCAGTGTAATAATTAAATATGAATATCTAGAAACATGATAGTAGTTTGGCAGTTGGGAACACTGGGCGGTGCGTGTTGATTTATATGTATGTGGCTAGTGCTGCAATATTTGGCAGTGAATCATGCCTCTACTGCTGTGTAACATTTGATTTATGCAATTAGGAGGTAACCTACATGTGCTTGAGGTATAGCAGGAGCTGTTGGTGACACAGTATGCATTTGAAGAATGAATGCAGTAGCCAAGCACAGCAAAGGAGCACTGGTTGCAGATCAGGGACTCCGCTGTGACACACAAGTTATAATCAAAATTACTATGGGTTGAAAATGAATGTATTGCTTGTAATAAACTGACCAAGTATACCACTTTGTATTATCATTTAATGTACAAATCAAGGATATCTCAATCATTGCTTAAAAACTTGCCATTATCTTTCTCTCTGATGATAAAAGTGATTTCTGAATAATAACCCTGATTATTGATTAATCTTACCCAGCATGAAAGATGCAACAAGTGCAATGATTCCAAACATGATCTTGCCCATCTTGGTGTGTTGGCTTGATTCTTCTGTCTCAAAGACAAAAAATAAAAACCCTCTCACAGAAAGTCTGGGAGCTTCTTGGATGCTGCGTGTAGTAAAAAATGATGACCCTGTTTGATGACATGATATATATATATATATATATATATATATATCTAGTGTCACAGAGTCAGCGAGTGGAAGAAAGTTATAAATGTAGGTAGGTAGGCGTTTATTGATCCCACAGTGAGGAAATTCCTGTGTAGATGATCTGAAAATCGACCTGAATGCTGTCAGATGTACAGTTTGTAGCAGAATAAGTTAGTAGAGACTGAATGATGACTCTAATTTATATTTTGTAATTTCTCAATTAATTAGGGCCAAAATCACAATGTAGGGGAAATTGCTCACAATCTCAGAGCTCAGGGTGATATATTCAGATTGGTTGATTTGTATTTATGTTCAGCTTCTATGTTACAAATTACCTTAAGATCTCGGTGTAGTCAATATTCACTACATTTAAACCTAAACTGATGATCTGTTTGTTGTTTATCAAGCTTTTCATCCCTCGTGGCTTTCCTTGTTTATAAAATGTGCTAAATAAACTCTTACTGCCTTTAATCCAAGATAGCTTGAGACAAATTGAATTTTAAAGTGTGAGATGGTAGATTGAGAATATTTGCCATTTGAAAGGGTCTAAAAATGACTAATAGTTAGTGTTGCTAAAATAAGCACTTTCACCTTAAAACAACAATGTGCCTAAGAGCTGAAACAATCAGGTGTAAAAGGTCCAACAGTAAAGATGAAAAGGTTTCATAAACATGTGCTATACAACTGAAGATGTTGGCTCACACTTAGATGTAGTTTTCTCACAAGCATCTCCATGTTCGTTTACATCCTATAGCACATCTCTTTTAAGTAACAGCCCTAAAACCAAAAGAACTAGATGGTCCTGCAGGATGACAATGAGACATTTACAGGTAAGGGGAAGAAACCAAACCAGCAAGACTGGTTATTCCCTAGTTTGCATTTTCTTTCTTAGACTAAGAGTCCAACATTTTCCTTTTGGAAATATGCCAAAAGCATCTGTTTCAAGAAAGTGTCATTCATCTTTAATGATTCGTGTTGAAATCAAATATCAGAGACAAGAAGCAGCCCTGACAAAATTTAAAGTAGGTGTTACCTCAATTACATTTCATTATCTGCAAAGAATGATTGATTTGATCATATTCTTCCATATCCCTTTCAAAAACAGCAAGATGAACAATAGCTTTTACCCAACAGATCATGAGTAACGTGCAGTGTGGATCCAAAACCAATATCAAAAATATAAACAAAGTTGATAGTTATGCCAATAATAATAATAATAATTTCACATATAACAAGAGCCAAAGGACAACTTATGTTAGATAAATGTTAACATGAGCAATAAGCAAATGACAAATGATAAAAAGAGGAATATTTAAAGAAGCTTTCAAATCTGAAATTAATAATTGAAATTAAAAGTAGTTTGACACTGACAATTAAACTATTGCCTCTTCTTGTTAGATGAGATGATCAGTGCCACCTGTGTAGGATAAACATGAAGCTACAGGCAGGAGACGGTTAGCAAACTAAACTAGCTTAGCAAAACAAATGGGGGAAACCGCTAACCAGATTCTCACTACGGGTAACAAATCCACCTATCTCCTTTACAGTTTGCAAGGTAATATGTTTAAAAAAACAAAACTTTTTTTTTAACACCACTTTTTTATGAGTTAAACTAACAAGACCTAGCATGCTAATTACCAAGATTTAGAAGTTCCGGTGGGTAGATTTTCACCTTTAGACAGAGCCAAGCTAACAGGTAATCCTGGTTTCTATTCTTTGTCCAGAGCTAAGCTAAGCTAAGCTAACATTCTCCCGGCTGTAGCTTTGCATTTATCAGACAGATATGAGTGGCATCAATCTTCTGATCCAACTCTCGCCAAAAACAAACAAACAAACAAACCTAACCATCAACAAAAAAGAGCATTTTCCAAAGTGTTTAACTATTACTAATGGCACTAATTGACCTTCAAAAAACAACTTATTCATTTAGTCAAATACCTAACATGAGACCCACAACCTTGTACCAGAATTTTATACTCATGAAGATTTTAATATCAAATAGTTTGAGGGCTGATAAGTATAAAACTACACTCATGTGAAATGAAGAAGTACAATACAATTCAAGAAGAGCAAACCTGTGGGAAAAAAGATAGACATTATACAACCACAGAGTTCATGACTGAGGAGAGTATTTAATCCTTGTTAGTGTGTTTGCACTTTGTCATCTGTCATCCATTGTATCATCTATCACACCAGAATGTTGGCCACAAACAGAGCAGTGACGGTGGCGAGGGCCAGGCTCAGCCCGGGGATTCCCACCAGACCAGGAGCGGCGTTGCACAGGTCACCGCTGCAGCACATCTTGTTCATGGTGTAGACTGTGGTGGAGTTTGAGGGGAAGTGCACTTCTTCGGTCTTGTTGCACTGGTCTGTTGCTAAACAGCCCTTTCTTACAATAGGCAGAAAACCAGCTGTTGAATGATCGAAAATACAAACAATTAGTGTCAGCTTCTACTGTTGGCGGAGTTCAGAGAGAACAGTTCCTCCAGTACAATCAACTAAAATCCACAATTAAGTCAAAGATTAGTGTAACCAATAACCCACTACAACTTTCCAAATTAATTGGAGATTATTAGAATTACATCCTCCAAGAAAATATTATCCAAGCTATATAAACTCATATCAAGTACAGTTTCAACAATAACTATACCAAACTCACATGGGAAAACAATTTAACTCTCTCCCTTAGCTCCGACTTCTGGACAGAAATCTTTAATAACATCTTTTCTATGACCAGCAATGTAAACTTACAACTTATACAATACAAGACCATTTATAGGACCCATATTACACAAAGTAAAATGTTCAAAATGGGTTTTACCGACACAGACATCTGCTCACAATGCACTCTAGATTGCACCGACAGTTATTTTCATGCTACTTGGACCTGCCAACCAGTTCATTCCCTCTGGATAGCAGTGACAGAGAAACTCTCCACCATCTTGGGCTGTAGAATTCCCCCCTTCTCCATCACTTTGCTTACTCGGTAATATCATAGAAATCGACCACCTACCAATTAAATACAAAAACCCACTCCTCATTTCTCTAGCTATTGCCAAGAAAACAATCTTTCAAAACAGGAAATCAAACAAATCTCTACACAAAAACCACTGGACCAACCTTCTGATAGAATACATCACACTAGAGAAAATGGCATCCACTCACAAGAATAGTTTATCAGCTTTTAATGACACATAGAACCCATTTTTAACACATTTCAACTTGAATCAAGCACCTGGGGCTGAGGCCACGCACATTCCCACCAACCTCAAAATGTGACAAGCTGCTTTTATTAGTAGTATTGTTATTATTGTTTTATTTTTTCTCGTTCTCCCTTTCTTTCCCTTCATAGACTGCATAAGTTGGAAATACCCTCATACACTACAACCATGTAAAACCCTCTACATCTCTTTGTAATGTCATGTATCTGTTGTCTTATCTTCCATGTCCTGACCTGTTTTGTTAATTTATTTTGTTTCAATAAAAAATAAATGAATAAAAAGCTTCTACAGTTAGCTGTGGTTGCTTGAAACAGCTGGAGTTGCACACAAGGAAAGGACTGACATTGTTGTTGGGGGAAGAACTCAGTCCAGTTTTGGAATTTGTGGAGAATTTATGAGATTTTTGAGATAACTGAGCGCTTTACCTGCTTTTCCACTTCCAGTGTAGCATAGCTCATTGGCATCACAGGTGACTTTAGTTGTTAAGCAGAACTTCCAGAGGCCAATGTCACATTTGTAGCACTGCAGAGCTTGACCTAAAAAACAGAATTGGAGAGGAAGGGAGGAGAGAAATACAGAGGAGGGGGGATATTATAAAATAGCCATTAGAAACAGCTATAACCAGGAAGTTAAAACAAACAAAACTGTGTTCATTAAACTTGTCTAAAATGGAGTTTTAGTGTTTACCATCCACTCAGTCAGAGGTCATGAATGTTGACCTATAGCACATTGTAGGTTTTAAGGTAGAGGTCCTACAAGCACTTAGTAGCACCTGGATGTTGTCTCCTGAATCGGTCTTCACGACACTTCACCTGAAGCAGTAACTTATTACATAGTGTCCATTAAAGCTGCTTTCAAATTAGCAGAAGAACAAAGCTATCGATTTTCCCTCCCATTAAAAAAAAAATATAGCTTTCCCCCCAGAATTGAGTGTACAGCTAGAGGTTTCCTGCATGTACACATTATAACCCCCTGAGACAAATCAGATTTGACTTTATGTGATTAGTTTCCAGACAGAAAAACCTTTAATAGTGCAGAAGATAATCATGTCCTATGTTAAAGCAAACAATCAGCCTGCACAACAGGAACTCTGTGGTTGGTTATTTGTAAAGGTATGTTAACACAAGCTTGCCTGACATGATAAAAGCTGCCCTGTGTGCATTACGGGCAGACTCAAGGCACGTCACCAAATAAAATACAGAGAACCAGATGTACAAAGACTGACAAGCAAAGAAAAGAATTGCGTCAAGCGTCCACTGAGAGGCTGAAACTCTGGAGAGCATGTGACAGAGCTGGGAGGGAGATACTCAGTCATCCTGAAGACACTGCTAGAAACCTATTGCTCAAGTTTCAATGCCAGCATTCCAGGACTGCCATTGTTAACCAAATTACATACTGCACTGACCACACTGCCATCATTACCAAGAAAAAGGCCTGCAAAGTTTTTCTTCCTTCTTGTTCGTCTTTTTATTTTGAAAACTGTCAGTCAGAATTTCCCAGAAGCCAATGTGACATGTACAGTAGTTTTGTCCACCAACAGTCTACAACATAAATAGTAAATCCTCACATTTAAAAGGAAGATAAAACCAAAACATTTTAAGTGAAAACATCTTTCATTTAATTTTTAGTTTATCAAGTAAAAGGTTAAAGATAGTTACTATCCATTATCCCATGCAAATTCACTTGCTCACCATTGCATTCTTTATGAGTTAGTGGGACAGACATTGCTGACCCTGTGTAGAAAACACTAGTATATATTTTTGATTGATTGATTTTATTCTTTCAAACATGTAAAGACAGTCGATATGTCAACACACATAATTTCACACATGTCCACAAATGCTAATCCATTATCAATTTGCTTATACCTAGTACATGCTTGAACGGAGTAGGAAGAAGTTAGACTTATCTAGTCCTACCCCATGACATCATCTTAC
>NW_018127914.1:3393763-3400804 GCF_001952655.1 Monopterus albus
CCTTGCCAATATCGATATATTTTTTGCTATTTTGTGCTGAACATATCTGATATGAGATTTCCAAAAGAATTTGTCATCAACTATGACACCTAGAAATTTAATTTCATATACTCGTTCTATATTAGCTCCCCCAATTTTCAATTGAAGTTCATTATCTAGTCTACGATTCCCAAATACCATAAATTTAGTGTTATCCAAATTCAGAGATAGTATATTACTATCACACCATTTCTTTATCTTCTCAAGTTCCTGTGAAACCCGTCCAGAGAGTTGCTGTAGGTTTTCACCCGATGCCCATATGGTAGTGTCATCAGCAAACAAAACCACTTTCACTAAATCAGAAACCTTGCATATGTCGTTAATGTATAATATAAATGATTTAGGTCCCAAAACAGAACCCTGAGGCACTCCACATACAATGTCCAGCTCATTCGATTGATATTCACCCAACTTCACAAATTGACGCCTCTGTGTCAAATAACTTCTAATCCATTTCAGAGCCATTCCTCTGATCCCATATTTTTCTAACTTGTCCATTAATAATTCATGATTGATTGTGTCAAATGCTTTTTTTAGGTTAATAAATATTCCTATCGTGTATTTCTTCTCATCCATAGCATTTCATCTATAAAGCGATACCGGGTCAGTGTCCAGCTTATCTTTGTCTTAGCTCTGGTGGTGACCAGCTGCTCTCTTCCAGGTGATTACTTTTTAATGTACCTGAAATGTTTACAGATCTGGGGAAAACAGCATTTTCCTACTATGCACCTTGGTCGTGGAATAACTTGCAGAAAGATCTCAAGTTAGACACATTCCTATCTATTGTAGAACCTAAGGACATCATACAGAATGTGGTGAAGGAGACGTGTAGTTGTTTTTCTTGTCAATTTTTATCTTGTGAAAGGAATTTTTGTTTATTGTGTTGTAGATGTTGAACTTTAATATATTGTAAATTTGTATTGGTTCCAACCCAGCCAGCTCTCCCTTGAAAAAGAGATCTTGATCTCAAGAAGAAGCTGATTTCAGTCAGTGTTATAATCCCATAACAACCACACCTTTCATCACAAACAACCCCACACCCTGTCCTGCTGGTTTTGGTTACACCTGAAGCACAGCTGAGACTTCAAGCAATTCTCTCCCTTACTCACGCATACAATCAATTTCTGTTGTAAGATAAAACAAAATGTATTAATTGGGAAACAAAGTGTGGTTTCTGACAACAAACCAAATAATTAAACCCTGTAAATCCTGACACATCAAAAATAGCCAGAACATTCTAATATTTTGGAACTGAGATGTTTATTAAACCTTTTAGCAAAATCCAAAAGATAATTCAAGATTCTGGATTTGTATAGACAGACAGTCCAGGCATATAGGAATAAATGTGCCATATTATTTAGATTATTTTTATTTTTTTGTACCACATTTGATACATGGGGCATTTTTGGCAACTTTTTTTTTGCTCAGAAACTCACGTAGAAAATGTGATACAAATGGTTTCATAGGGTTAAGCTGACAGAGCAATAAATATATTTTGTGCGTACGTAAATTGCAGTGAAATAAATGTTGGCCACGAAAACATGAATCACTTTAAGTTAGTGTCATGAGACCTCAGTGCTGCCACTCCTAGATGCCGTCAGTGTTTTCACATCCTGTCCAGTTATGGGAATTTGAAATCCAGTTCAACCTGTCCAAACTGTTGCAGTCCTCCCATTATAAAGACATTTATACAACATGTACCTGCACTTTTCTCAGTTAGAATTCAGATTAACTGAAAGGGCCTCCACAGGCCCAGGGGCCCGATGTGTCACGTCCTCGATTTCAAGTTACCATTAACACTTTCTGTTGGAAAGTCAAACTATTATAAACGATGCAAAACTACAACAAAGAGAAAACAACTGCAAACAGGTACAACATGGCCACAAAGAGAATAAACATTTGGTTCTGGGGTGTGTCAGTCTGAGGCAGTCACATTAGAACAGTAATGATGTTCAGTTATAGTAAACTGTGCTACTGCAGGGATCCAATATATTACTAGCAGTGCCTTCACCTGCCAAGTATGTGACAGACCTTTTACACAGCACTCCCTTAGACAACGGCATCTGGGTACAGAGGCAGAATCATGTGCTGTCGACTTTGACAACAGACAATAGGCAGCGGATTGACACAATAATAACTGTACATATTTGCAGAGTTCAGTCACCATAAGCATCTTGTGTTCTACAGTTACAGCAAGTAACTTCCCCAACACCGATATCAGAACACAACACGTGAACAAAAAGCAGCCATGACTTCTCAAAAATACTGAGTACTGAATGCATTAAAACAAACTGTAATTAGCAAGTGGGACAAATTCACAGATCCTTTACTTAGTCTATTACAGTCCTGCAATAAATCATCCACTCATGGTGCTGATTATGGTCAGTTTCTGCTGAAGCAACTTTGTCATTCAAAAACTCAAAAGTAGTGTAACATGGCCTATAAACTACTATCTGCTAACAATCCCACACTGCAACACTCCCCATTTTAGCAGGAAGACTACCGCCACACTTTTCGATAGCTGTTGGTGATGACACAAAATGCTGATGATCAGTTGGTGTCTGAAATCTCAGTTTCCTGGTGAGGTACTTACTGCACATTAGGCTTTATAGGAATGAGTGAATAGGGAGTGATTTCGGTGCCAGTGTCAGATTTTAACTTCTTGTTCCCTCTTTAGACTTCCATTATCTAAGGCCAATGGATTTAAAGTTATTTACAGTCTGCAAACTTAAGAAAATGTCACTTGAGCAACTCTACCCATTCAGGACTCAAAGGCTAAACACCAACGTTTTAAAAAATTATTTTCACCCAGGTACTAAGTTGTATTAACCTCTAGAGTCCCTGCGTCCTCATATGAGGACCGCACAGCTTGGGTTTCCAAAGCTCAGGACTCTAGAGGTTAAAGTTTCTAAGTTTGTACACAAGTCATGTGCATAGGCTGTATGTAAAGTCTGTCTAAAAAAACTCAGGTTTTAATGTTTTAGTTCTGCACTTTAGCTCCATATAGAGCTGGGGAAAACAAATTCACACTGAGCCACATTATTATTATTGTAATTCCTCCGTGTGCAATGTCAGCCTTATACTGCCATCTAGTGTTCAGTCAATATACAGATCACAGCACTGGCCCTTCAGTTTTCTACATCTTGGGGTAGCCAAAGGGAGGGAGGGAGAAAGGACTAACACCATTTGTTGTAAAAAAAAAACAAAAACAAAAACAACAACAAACAAACAAACAAAAAAACAGTGTTCAATATAATGCCATGAAATAAGCAGATGTGTGATTTTAGAAGAATTACAGATAATCTTATTGGTTCCAATGGCTTCTTTAGTGGTTTGGGAAGAGTAGCAGTACCAAAGACGCCCGCCTGAGGGCACCATTGTTGCATGCAAAAGGCCTAAAAAGTCTTTCTAAATAAGACAGGTTTCTAGTGTCAACATCCATGTCCATGTCAACAGAAGCAGATTAAACCTTATCCTCCATCTGGATCTAAAAGCTCAAATTTACAAAGCTTCATATTATTCTGTCTAAGCTCACTGTGGGGACAAAAGGAAATAGAAATAGTGAATAGCATGAGCCGTAGTGTAACTCACAATGCTGAGTCAGTGTGCACAGAGAACAAAATGCAGTGCCATGTGATGAATATGTAAACTAGCTGATAAAAAGCAAAATGGAAAATCAACATGTATAGACAACAATGAAATCTTCATCTGTTTGTGGTTCATTATCATTCTCAAATAACAAACGGCAAAAATAAGTATATCAAGAGCAGGTCTGGTACAAACATTCATGTTTTGTATTTGGATGTGACAGAGAACAGTTCATGATGGAAACAACCTTGAAAGATGGGGGTGACCATGCTGATGGGATAAATGACTGGATTAAATGATTCATGGTGGAGAAATACATTTTACCCCAGTGAACTCATTTTGAAAGGTGTGCTTAAAAATGTTTAAGAAAGAAAAACTGTTTTTTTTTTAATTAAAAACCAAAAAGTGAACTCAAGGTGTAGAGTTTTAAAGAGAACTGGGGGCCTTGTATTTGGGAGACTGTTTTTAAAAAAAAAAAACTAACTCTGGTATCAATTTGGGATTTTAAACAATGCAGGTAGAATAAATGAGGGATAAAGCCACAAATACCCTTTTATAATTTTTTTTATTTTTAATCAATGTACCCTCTGCTAATGTTTTCAGTCACTAGCCTTTGTTTCAATAGTTTAAAGCAGCATGGGCAGCCAAGGCTTCAACACTGTATATTTCCATGACTACACTATTTGTATAGCTGCTGCCTTATTGATAAATCAATGCATCTCAAACAAATTAAAAATCACCTCCATTTCACCATCTTGTTGAGTGAACTGCCTCTAAACCTTATCTTCCATTTGGATCTTTAAATAGCTGGAAACCACACAGGTGAGTCTTTCTGGCAGCTGATGCTTGGAGAAACAGCTCAGCAGCCTGTAACATGTTGACTTTAAAAATCAAGCTGACTCCCAGCTGAAATCTACCTTTTCCCAAGTGCACACCAACACAGACAGCTTCATCCCTCCTGGTCTCATGTAGAGGGTGATGTCAAGTCTCAGTAAACAGTTATCTCATTAGTGGACCACTGTGGGAAGTTTCCGCTAGGGAGGGTGCAGTTTGAAACGAGACTGAACCAAAAGAGCTAGGGGATCCTGAGGACTAAAATGGACAATAATCTCAAAAAACAACAGTAAAAGAAAAACTGAAGGGCCATTTGGGTGACAGTCTGCAGACCCTCTGTAGAAGTGGAATTTAAGACATGGCCCAAGCCTCTACTGTTATTATGTGAGGAATTTCTCATGGAGCGGTTGGCAGGCTGGGACATGACTCAGCCTTTTAATAACACCTGAGAAAAAGAGAACATCCTCATGCCACAAACAAGCTGCCTCACCCTAACTTGTAATAAACACATTAAGAGTTTAGCCAGGGATGTGCATAGAGGATAAACACAGCAGAACTCTCTCTTACTCTGCTCTTACTTTACTCCAGTTGAATCTTACAGGCTCCCTTCTTTTATGGATTAATCACTTCTATAAAATGTCAGAAAAATGTCCAAGTCAGGGTTTATAAATTAGTTGTATACAAATAACTATTCAAAAAAATTCACTTTACTGTCACACATGATGAGAAAACACATTTGCTCAACCTACATGGTTAATTAATGACCACTTTTCTGTCAGTAAACCAGCAGCCTACACTCCCTCTGAACTGTTAGTCCACTACTTTTAAACTAACCCTTCCAACTGTTTATCCACTTGCCTACTTATAACAATTTCAACTTTTTTTAATTGAATTTACCTTTAAGCAAGTTGTTCTATTAGGTTTTTCATCATTTTTAAAAAATAATTTAACTATTTTAATTGATCTCAAATTGTTTGGAACAGCTGATGGCTCTAAGATGACATTAATATGAGAGTAGACTAATCAAAAACATTTCATCTCACAGTAATGGCAGTTTTACACATTTGTAGGCTACCACATCAACTTAACTTTGTATCTAGACCAGTGTCAGATTTGTCATAGTGGTGCCCGTTTCCTGTTTGGTCCCACTGCCCCCGAAATGATGTGAACACACCACTGGTGTAAAGACTGAACACACCCAGTAAAATGCCCAGTCCAGACCCTTCACTGGGTGTGCGTGCGCGCGCGCACACACACACATACCAAAGTCAAATATTAAGATTCTTACTGCAGCAAAAGGTGCTTAACAGGATCCGACTCTCTTTGCCGGAGGAAAAATGTTAAGGGGCACTTTTTTTCGAGACTATTCCTAAAAAATAATATCATGACAAATGTAAAATCTATGAAAATACAACATCTAGAAGTTTAACAATCGTGTCGTCACAAAAGAAACGCAACTTTTGATCGCGGTAACACTGCAAATTATTTTAAACGAAGCCAACCGCAATAAAGCAGAAGCCAAGTTTCATGTAAAACATAGTTTTTATAATCCAAACGTTCCTGCATTGTAATAAACTGTTTTGTGTCCGTTTTGCAAGTGAAGCGCCTTTTAGCTGGTGACATACATTTTAAATGAATAAACAATACTTTAAAGTCTTTTCTTACCGACTGCAAAGCAGAATGCGACTGCCAAAAGCGGGAGGACGACTCTGTTCATCTTGAAAAAGACCAGGTTACAAACTGTGAGAGTGTGAGGAGGTGCTGCCCTGCCCTGGAGACTCAGACCGTTACAATCCGACTAAATGAACTGCTTTTTTCCCAGCATGGCTGCATTTATAATCTCCCACCTCCCAGCCAAACGTCACCGTTATCTAATAGGAGGAACTCTTGTGAGACGTCCACCTAATTCTTAGAGCTCCCCCACCCGAGTGATTAACAGGTAAGGGAGCGAACAGGAAGCTGAAGGGTGGAGAACCTGGGCCCAGACTTTATGGTGATGTGTTCAACTCCTCACGTTGTCATGATAATATTTATATAGGCCTAGTTTACTGGACTTTTTCTTCTAGTTATAGTTACAGTGCCTTGCAAAAGTATTCATACCCCTTGAATTTTTTCACATTTTGTCACATTACAACCACAAACTTAAATGTATTTTATTGGGATTTTATGTGATAGACCAACACAAAGTATCACATAATTGCGAAGTGGAAAGAAAATGATAAATGGTGTTCAAGATTTTTTACAAATAAAAATATGAAAAGTGTGGCATGCATATGTATTCAGCTTCCTTGAGTCAATACTTTGTCGAAGCACCTTTTGCTGCAATTATAGCAATAAGTCTTTTGGCGTACATCTCTACCAGCTTTGCACATCTAGAGACTGTCATTTTTGCCCATTCTTCTTTGCAAAGTACAGGTATGTGCCAAAAAATTAGAATATCGAGAAAAAGTCCATTTATTTCAATAATTTGTTTCAAAAAGTGAAACTTATATGTTACATTAGTTCACTACACACAAAGTGAAATATTTCAAGCCTTTATTTGTTTCAATTTTGATGATTATGGATTAAAGACAAAAAAAA
>NW_018127914.1:3403322-3415226 GCF_001952655.1 Monopterus albus
AACCTGGGGTTCCGCCTCCATCAATCATGCATTCACACAAAAATACACACTCTTGTGTGTTACAGCCTGCTCAGTGTTTTATAACTAAGGTGTCACTTTATTTTTAAGCTCATTTAATAAGACAAGTTGAACCAGAACAGACTCATTTGGAGCAGCATAGAAACACATACAGTACACACATGGATCACTGTGTAGAGCTATGGGCAGCTTCTGCACAACTTCTATAATTAATTAAAGTCCCACTCCAGAAACATTTTCATTTTTATATTTGTATATAAAAATACTTTACTATAAACAATATGCAGTCTAACACAGCTTTTCCTCAAAAAAATTTCAGTGGGCCTCTGTAATAGGAATGAACATTGCCCCTCATTGTGCATTCCAGGATCTATGAATGTTGCCGTCATCCCTTATGTGGATTTGAATAATTTTGCACGCCCAATTTTTCAGTTTTTTATTTGTTAAAAAAGTTTGACATATCCAATAAATTTCGTTCCACTTCATGATTGTGTCCCACTTGTTGTTGATTCTTCACAAAAAATTACAGTTTTATATCTTTATGTTTGAAGCCTGAAATGTGGCAAAAGGTCGCAAAGTTCAAGGGGGCCGAATACTTTCGCAAGGCACTGTACCTGTAGCTCCAGTTCAGTCAGATTGCATGGAGAGCATCTGTGAACAGCAAATTTCAAGTCTTGCCACAGATTCTCAATAGGATTTAGGTCTGGGCTTTGACTGGGCCATTCTAACAAATGAATATGCTTTGATCTAAACCATTCCATTGTAGCTCTGACTGTATGTTTAGGGTCATTGTCCTGCTGGAAGGTGAACCTCTGCTCCAGTCCCAAGTATTTGCAACTTCCAACAGGTTTTCTTCCAGGATTGCCCTGTGTTTAGCTCCATCCATCTTTTCATCACCTCTGACCAGCTTCCCTGTCCCTGCTGAAGAAAAGCACCCCCACAGCATGATGCTGCCACCACCATGTTTCATGGTGGGGATGGTGTGTTCAGGTTGATGTGCAGTGTTAGGTTTCCATCACACATAGCGTTTTTCATGTAGACCTAAAAAGTTCAATTTAGGTCTCATCTGACCAGAGCACCTTCTTCCACGTTTGCTGTGTCCCCTACGTGGCTTGTAGCAAACTGCAAATGGGACTTCTTATTGCTTTTTTTCAACTATGGCTTTCTTCTTACCACTCTTCCATAAAAGCCAGATTTGTGGAGTACATGACTAATAGTTGTCCTGTGGACAGACTGTCCCACCTGAGATGTCAATTTACAAAACACACCATTAGAAGGAATAATATGGAAGAAGACAGGCACAAACCATGCACCTTATGTTATCTCACTGCAAATCACACCAAAGAATAAATATCCACGAGTACATATAAAAGCAAGAAAAACATTGATGCTTTACTGTGAGTGAAAGTTGACATTTTACATACGGACATTTTATAGACGTCACATCATCCAAACATCAGGCTCGTTTCAAGTTTGTGAACGAACAGAGAACCTTTTATTGAAAAGTCAATGGATTAGAGATGTTGGTTTTGGGAAAAGGGTGTTGACACATACGTAGATAAAATAATTTGTTTGTTTTCCTGGTGGCGTTACACACCACACTTGTTTTCTCATGGATTAAGCTTGACCTAAAACCTCCTAGCAACAAGACAAGTCAAAGAAGGCTATAAACAAAAAGTGACATTTCAAAGCTTAAACTCACTTTTAAAGGACTGGATTTATTTGGGAAATTAAGTTTACCGGGACACAGTAGACTGCTTTGTCATACGCTCTATTTTTTGTTTCATAAAATACAAAAATGTTGAACAAAAGAATGTTTCCCCTCTGGGGACAGATCTCAACTGTTCAGAGGCCTATTTTTGGTACAACAGCGTCAACAAAACACACAGTAAGGCATGTTGTAAGGGATCCTGGCTTATGCATAAATCACCTCTTGTGCAAACTCTTCATATTCAGTGACATTATACTCCACCCGACAACTTTTTAATAACACAACACATTTATAAAGTCTGCAACATCCAGAGAGCATGATGCATCTAGTGTTACCTGTGTGAGGGAACTAATACTTGTTTTTAAACTGATGGTGATTTACAGATTTTTCTTCAGCTAAACAAAGCTGAAGCCAAAAGGTCTGAACGAGGACTTTTGCTTTTAGTATTTTCCTTGTATTTGTTGATACAGTGAACACTGTGGAGTTTTCAGCAGCTAAAGAGCCAGATGTTTCTCTCAGGAGTCAGTAGAGACCAATAACACCCAAAAGAGAGAGAGTGGATGATAATGATGCTCTGGAAGTGGTGGGTGTGTAAATGAGCAACTGTTACAGTTCACCAAATCATATGAAAAGGTCACAATATGTCAATGCTGTGTTCTGTTTGCACTGACTCTGACTAATTATTGCAGGTGTATGCTGCGCACACACACACATACATTTGACTGACAAATAGATATTGTTTTGACTGTATAAAATAGTTTAGAAAATGGTTGACAGTGATGTGTTTACTGAGCTTTTAGCCTTTAGAAATGACAGACTTTGTCACTAATGTTAATTCTAAATGCTGAGGCAAATGTTTAAAACAGATGCTTGTGTTGTCAAGATCAAAAAGTGAGAAAGGAAGGTTTCTGTAGGTTCTTCCACCTGTTCTGAGCTCCACAGATGACAGTGATGAAATGTTACCGGACTTCATTTCATTCAGAGATTGTAGGTGAGTTAATTTTCCCACAATCAAGTCTGGTCTTGCCCAGAATTTGTCTGTGGGCCCTGTTTTGAGGATCCAGGGTGTCTGATCGAGATGTATTGGCACAAATGATGTTTGGGTGTGTCCATGTTCATTTCGGCAATTTGACAACTAGGACAAACGGTTCATCAAACACAGGGCTACACTTGATCTCCTCATTAAAACAAGAGTGTGTTTTAGGCGTAACATGCAAATATCCAGTCAGTGTGTAACCTCACACCCCCTTTAACAGACCATGGCGGATTGCTAGCCTACTGGCGGACTTGCCAGGTCGGATCTCAGTAAGATTTTCCACTGAAAAATGTAGTTTGACATATTTGTTTATATACCAGCGCTAAGAGAACCACTGGTCAAACTAATTAGCCACATTAATGTCTTGTTGGTCATAAGCCAATCCTCCAAATATGATCACTAATCAAAATTGTATCTGTTATATGTATATTGATGTGCACAATACTCATTGAACACGGTGTCATTTTTATTTTTTAAGTTTTGCATGTCCTGCGCAGCGCGACCCGAGGTATAACAAGCACCGTGCACGAGCATTGTGCATGCACCTAGACAGGCGTGCATCACAACAAGGTCAAAGCGTCCATTATCTAGGATGATGATTTGACTGTTGACCGCAGACCTGGTTTTTGCTGGTCAGTCAGTCACTTACTTGGTGTGCCCTCATATTACCGACGCGGCCAAAACGTACCTGAACACATCCTATTCTCATCCGGACACACCTGCCATAAAGGAAGTTGGCAGGCTGCTGCGTGGTGAAAAGGCAGCGTGATGCACGTCATTAAATTGTCGGGTAGGAAACTGGGAAACAGAGACGCACTACCCGTTCCGCACGCAGTGTGCCTGTTGCGAGATAGGGCCCTGTGTAATGATATGATGATAATGACTTTATTTGGCCACGTATGTTCTACACACAAGGAATCTGTCTCTAGTACAGAGACAGAACCAAGGCAGCGCCAACTCACACACACCAATGACGACGCTGTCCCCACAGGGTGCTGCTGTGGGTGCAACTTGGGGTTCAGTGTCTTCCCCAGAGACACGTTGGACTCAAACCTCCAGCCTTCCAGGTTGGAGATGACCTCCACCTCTACCTCCTGAGCCACAGTTGCCTATAACAGGAAGAACACACAGAACGTTATGAAATGGTATCAGTCATCTTTTGAAATATTTTGCTGAGAGGGAGGCTGTTTGGGCCCGGTGAAATGCCTCTATTGTTTTGCCCACAGATCCTTGGTGTTTCTCAGCTGCTGTCACTTGGAGAGAGGGTGCGTGGGAGAAACCAGCCAAACAAATCCTTATTCCAGTGACAACTAAGTCAACAGGAAAATCCAAACTGAGGCAAAGAACAGAGAGGACTCTAACTAGGCAAACATTCAAACATACAGTATAATGCCTATAAACAAATGTCTGCACTAAATTTCACGGCATTGCAACCAATGCTGCCAAGACAAGGCACTGGAAATCACATTCCAACCTCAGAGTGGCACCAAGATAAAAGTCAGAGCATCTCCAAAATCCATAGTATTCATCATCTGGAAATCATTAATGTCATTACAACATACGTACAGTCTTAAATACGCCTTGAAGCAAAGTATTTTGTATTTGTATAATTAAGATCACTGCAGAGGCCTCTCTTCTGACATTAAAGGTTTCCCATCATGTCCTGCGCTTTTGCATATGGAATTCACTTCTGTGGCTGCATTAAGTCCTTAATAGTCTTATTTGTTATGGTGATGCATCACAAGAAAAAAATTTCAGAAAGGAAACGGTGCAATGTTGCCTCTGGTTGTGGCAAAGCATCAACATTTCACATATCTGCTGTACAAGCTGCTGAACGGACAATGTTTTAAGTCTCTGAGCCACTTTCTTGCCATCTTCGAGGTTTTGTTTTCAGTCCAACACACAGACACCTTTTGTCAGCCAACTGACCATTACAGGAAGATGAATCTGTGCCTCTGCAAAGTCCAGACTTCAGGATGCACTCACCAACTATAAGAATGGAGGATTCCTCTTCACCAAGTTAAAATAAGATGAAGGAAGAAGGGCAGATCCTGAGCTGTGGTTTGAGGTTATCCTGAGTCAGGAAGGAATCGCCTCCCCTTCTTCTCCCTCTGGAAAATCTTACAGGCATGGCCACATGAAGACGAGTCAGCCCTGCCAAACACAGCTACTGTACAAAGGGGAAAAACTGTTTGTATGAATCATACATAAAGAAGCCATACTCAGACGTCTGCTGCTGTTCATGTCTCATGGTGTTTCTAGAGATGGGCATGGGCCAAGAATGTTCAAGTTCAAGATGTATTTGTTTCTAATTTCTATGCTGACTTTAATATATCAAAAGGCCAAAGGACACCGAAAAGTTAAATGTGATTGCAAAAGCATGGCAGAGATCTTGCGATTTTCTGAATGCACTTCAATTGTTTTTGTGTTTGCTCACCAATACTGTTTGTCTCATGTGAAAATGTGTCAGTGGAACCATGCCCAGAGGCGAGACAACCATCATACCCAGTCAGATCTTCCCTCAAGCTCTCTCTCTCTCTCTCTCTCTCACGCATGCACGCACGCACACACACACACACACACACACACACACAGAATGCAGGTATAGTTTTGTGTTTTGCGGTTGATCTTTGCGGACTAAATCATGAGAAAATGGAGCTACTGCCACAATGTGGCAGGAGTGCAGAACTGCAGTTTGAAAGAAAATTAAAGAAAAAGAGTATGAAAACAAAATATATGTTTATTGAGAATTTTGAATCCTGCTTGCTCACCCTTCCACAGTTGGAGAAAGACAACAGACAATATTAGATAAAATCTGAACACATAAATACTTTTTAACTTGTATCAGGAAATAAAAATTAAAAAAAAAAGTAAAAAAGGAGAGGAAGTGAATGGGAGGGCACCCGAGTATGTGCCCTACTCTATCAAAAACAAAACCTAGTGGCTGGTGGTCTGTCCCTAAACCTGAACATAAATAATCAGAATGTGCTGCAGAGACACCAGTAGTGCAGTGGTGGAGTGAGCTGAAGGATTCAGTCTAAATTCCTCTGTCTCTGACTCTCCTCCTCAATCTTCACAGGAATAGTTTGACATTTGGGAAAGATTTGCTTTCCAGCACAGAGTTAGATGTGGAAACTGATGCCACAATCATATCTGTTCCAGCAACAAAACAAAACAAAAATAAACTAGAAACAGGAGCTAGTCTAGCTTGATAACAAAAACCACATAACCAGCCCAATTAAAGCTTCCAAAGGTGTATATCCTGTTGGTCTAATCTGTATAAAATTGCTAAAAAACAAAGTAACAAAAATAATGGGATGGATGTGGTGGGGTCTGTGGCGGACTGATTCCTGGCTTGGACTCCTGCCAACAGGCACAAACCCTCTCCCTCAAACAGCTCTGGCATTTTACTCTTCAGATTTTGCACAAATTAATGAAATATGAAGACCAACTTTAGCTCCTGTCAACATATTCACTACTAACACATTATATCTTGTCTGTTTAATCTGTAAAAGATAAATTTGTACAGATCCGCTGTCAGACAGGGAACAAACATGTTTCCCAAAATGCCAAACTATCTCTTTAGGAAGGTGAAGCTACAAGGGAGGGGGTGACAATATGCAGCTGTGGCTGCTGGTGTATGGGCTTATTTTCTCACTTAGTTAGGTACCAATAGAAACATGTCTGGCACAGACAGGTGGAGAAACGACACAGGATAATTACAACTGTCTGAACAATTCAGTAAATCATGTTAAAACAAGAAAAACAATCTGGGTGTTTTCTCTGTATCCTAAGAAATTTAACAGAACACTTTAGGCAACAAAATAAAAGAAAAACCAATTCCTACAGACAGGTGATACAGAAAAACACACGTCACCTCCATCCAAATTGTCCCTGCAAGTGCCAGCCTGAGTGTACATGCAGTGGGGGCTGATGGGGGAAAAGAGGATTAACCACCACCCTTTACCAAACCGTGCCAAATGCAGAACAACGCAGAGCCAGAGGTGAAAACTGACTCGGCCACTGCACCTTTCTCAGCTTTTTGTCTAAAAAGCATGTACTTAAAAACCCATTCACGTCACCCAATGACCACATACTTTTGTCACCAGGGTAATGTGAGTGCACAGTGGCAGCAACATGGAGCTCCTGTATTGTTCAGTGTCTTCTCTCTTCACCTCCTGTTTTTGGCACTGATGAGTTTAGTAAGGTACGTGCATGGAATCCCACATGTGGATGCATTTATGTATTTTTTAGGTATGTGTGATTAAGATCATGGCTGTGCATTTTTATGTCTCACTCACACTCAAATCTTTACACTTTGTTTTCATTTGCCCTAAACCAAAAATCATAGTCTTCAGGGTGAGGAGGGAGCATCTGATAGGCTTTGTAAAATGCAGGTGACCCCCGCCCCAAATTTCTACTTTCTCTCTCTCTCTCTCTCAACAAATCTTTCTCCCCCTCCTCAGTCATGGATGCTAGCGGATGGCCTTAACCGGGCTCTTGAAGCTGGAGGCGGCTTGCAGCTGCAGCTGGTAAGCCATGGGGTGGATCTTGAATCCATACAGCCTGTAAGAAAAAGAATGCAAACACCTTTGGACACCGTTTATGTTGCTTAACAACAGTGGCGACAGAAGTCTGGAGTATAAATACTGACATGACAGAAAATCAGGGGCATGTACAGCAAATTTAATTAGGTTGTTTACACTGAGATCAATCATGTATTTGCTTTCAGGGAGTGAGCAGCAATGGCTGTCCCTCAGCTGACATTTTCTGCAAAGTGATGACTCTACTGCAAACAAATTGGATGCAGAGATCAAGAAACTGTCTTAGTCAACAAATACAGAAAATAGGACTTAAATAAACAGAAGTATAAAATCCATTCTGAGAGAGAATTTACCCCATATGCCCAAGGTAACGTTGAGTTGTCACTTATAAACACCTTCATGACAAAGTGAGGATTAAAAACCTGGATAAATTAGAGAAAGCAGTTGCCCAGAAAAACCTGAGATCAATGACCTTTTTGTCACTTGTTAGTAAGGTAACAAGTTGAGAAAAAAGACCAAGTGAATAAATCTTCAATCTTAATGTAGCTTAAAAGCTCAAACTCAGTATGTGTAAGAATGTTTGACTGATGGACTCCCTGCTAATGATATGTATATATACACAGTCTAATTCTATGGTGAGAACAAATAACTGAAGCATGCTCCTTTGACAAGGTTATTCAACACTATCACTGCAATTTATACACAATAATATTCCCTTCCATGTGCATACAACAGCAAACGCTGCAGGTATGTATAATACTGCTACAGTGCAACATAGTACTAGCCAACAGGAGCACTTCTTTCAGCTCAACTTGCCATACTAACCTTGGCACAAACTGGTTGGCGGGCCTCTTGGGCCTGTACTCAGGGTGAACCATGAAGAGCATGTGGGGGAAGCCAGTGCCAAAATAAGCTCCATCTGTGTGGTGGTGCCTGGATGACTTAGGTGTGTAGACATCCATGCATTTAGGGCAGTACAGCTTCACCATGGCCTCTCCAGGGATGTCTGACAGGCCTGAGGAGGAGGAAGAGTGGAAGCAGAGGAGGGAAGAAACTGGCTTAGATACGAACTTAAAATTTTTCTACTGTATCTAAGACAGAGACAGCCCTGACCTTACTAGTATGGTACAAATAGATCTTAGTTTCTGTCCGACATTTTCACATCATGCCCATGTAACCTTGATAGAAACAAGTTGTTATGATTTTCAGCAGTCCAAGGTTTCACAGACAGATCTGTTGACTCAAAAAAAAAAAAAAAAAAAAAAAAAAAAAAAACTACAGAAAGAAAGCCTATGTGCCCTCAATGGACTGATAAAAGTAACAAAAAAAGAGGGCCATATCTCAAAGTGCCTGGAAAAAATAACAAAATTTGCCAAACAAATTAATGTTGTGTTCATTACCATGGTGAATGCAGAAACCATGCAAAGGATTAGGACATCTATGGTGACAGAGTGTTTATTATGGCCATATAAACCACAAAATTTTAATACTCACCAATAGGGAGCATAGACTGATTCTCACAATAGACACGGGGGCAATAGCCAAAGTCTCCCTGCTGATATTTCTCCAACTGCAAGAGAGAAATGAGAATAAAAGGGTAGTAACAACATTATGACATGGCCACTTTTAGCCCCTTGTGTCCAGTGTAAATGCCACTTTAGAAGTACTGACCTGCCCAAACTTTGACTGACAGAGAATTGCTCTGGTATACAACCCTCAAAAGTCAACCATTATCATCCCTTTCACTGAATATATGTCAGTAGCAGAAAGAAAGTCCAAAAAAAAAAAAGAAATGGAAAAAGCATCTTCCCTAATGGAGAGAGGAGTGGTGGATTTTGCTGATGTAGCTGGCGCCTACCATCTGTGCGATGCCTCGGTTAGTAAGGATGTAGCGTGCGTGGATGAGGCCGTACAGCATCTCAGCTGCCTGCTCAATCAGGTCACTCTGATTGGGATTGTCCTCCAGCTCCTCATCTAAAGACAGAAGAGAACAAAAGGCACTGTTTCTGTCCACATTACATTTGATAGTAAAAAAAGATGAAAAGCTGTTCCAGGAAACATTTTCAAAAGGACTGAGAGGTAGCTCTTGTTACAGAGTTTTTCCTTTTCTTAAAAGAAGAATAGAAATACAATAGGTTTCTACAGGCGCTTCATCAATCGGTGTTTGAAATGGCAAAAAACAAAGACAACAAACATTTCAAAAGAGTCTGAAAAGTAGTTGAACTAGTGCTTCTAAGATCCAGTGAAAATGTATAATGTCTTAGAGTGGAAGACCTGTATTAGCAAGCTGGCTGTTACGTTATGTGTAATCACCCATCCACTGGCTGAGGAGCCTCAACAGCCTTAAACAAATGTTCATTCTCATTTGTCTTTTTTTAGACGACATGCGACAGTGCTGAAGATGAAAGATTCCAAGTGCAGCGCATGTACCAGTCATGAAACATGTCCAGCTCTTTAATCCTACCGCTTCATCTGGGTTTCACATCTCAGCTAATAAATAAAGATGCAGATAAACCTTTAGTCTCATTGTTCATGGTTTCAAAATGGTTTAAAGGGGCAGTGTTTGAGAATACGGAAGTGTGACCATAATATACAGACCTGGTTCAAGATCCAGGATCATGTCTAGGGCCTGGCGATAGTGGGGAACCTGCTCATTGAGGCCTGTCAAGTTGAACTTGTCCTGGATGTAGTCTTCATCTACCTGTCATTGGAGAAGCCAAAAATCTTGTTTGTGAAACTTTAAAACAGCTTGATGTTATTTTCTCCCAGCTTACAGAACATTTAGAAGTTTTACCGGTGATCTCAAACTATCAAGATTTTTCCCATAAGTTTTGTGAGTGGATCTGCAACAGACATGCCCACATTTAAAGAAAGTATAATAGTATACAATCCTGGAACAGGGCTAGATGTGGATGAATGTGTAAAGTTTTTGTTTTAATTGCAACATGAAATAACACATTTACAGGACAAAGGACATAATATAGAAGATGAGAACATTAACAAAAGAAAAAGTTAAATTTAAATTTAAAGATAAGTGAGAAATGTGAACATGGATTTGAAGCTTTTTTTTTTTTTTTGCTTGACAAAACAGATTTTATTGTATCTTTATTTTGATGTCACTAGTTGGATGGCAACAATTAATACACACTGACAAATCAGACAGAGAATAAAGAAACTGACCTCACAGAAAAATTCATTCCCCCTTAGCCCACAAAACCAGGAGATCCATGACACTTCTTCTGAACTGCTCATCTCTGAGGACCTACAAAACAAGAGATGGAAACCTTCAGATATGATCCAGAAATTAATCAACAATGTGTCACACATTTGGTGGCATGGTCACTACAATCACACATCCAAGGTTCAGTGTTCTCCATATACAATAGATCACAATATACATTTTTTTTAAATCATTCTAAATGTCCACACTGTAAATACTTTACACAGATATAGTCTGTACACCTGACACCAATTTCCTGTCTGTCTGCTTGTCCTGGAAGAGGGATCCAGCCTCTGTGTGCTGTGAAGCACTTTGGATAAACTGTGTTGTTTGTGAAGAGCAATATAACTAAAACCGAGCTGAATCCATTTAATAAAATTTCTTAATCAAAAGTAAAAGTACAAGATGCAAATGAACAAGTAAAAGAAATATGAATAGACACAGGCCATACCTTAAGACAAATATCACAGACGTGACAGTCTATGGTAAAGTTCAGGCCAACAGACGCAGGAATAAGTAGTTTAACTGATGGGTAGAAGATTGATAAAATCTGGACTTGAAATATAGTTACCAAATAAAAAACTAAACAGTCTGATGGAACTATGTTTAATTTTCTCCAAAATACTTTGTAAATGAGTATTCATAGAGTAAATGTTTTTGTTTTCTTCCTTTATACACACACATTAAACTTGATGATGATGATGATAGATGCCAACTGTGAGGAATGCCAAACACTGAAACTACTCTCCAAATAACGTTATATCTTAGTGCAAAAGGTATTCCTTCTACTGGTTATATTCTTTATCGGTATTTTTTCAATGCTCTTCAACAACGACACTGTGAAATTGCATTTCACTGTCATGAGCAGAGTAACTTGTCTGTTGAAGAAACCCAAAACTGATGAAGGGTAGGCTACATAATTAGCCTAACTATCTTGCTAGCGTTATCTTCCGAACACTTTAATAATGTGCCGTTGCAGTACACATTGTGGTCTTACCTCAGTTAAAAAACATTTGTTAACTGGGGACCCAGTCTTAAATGTGATTGTGATCATACGCGACGACAAACAGTTAACCTACAGCCAGGGTTAAGCTAGCTCGCTAAGGCTAGCGACCCAAAATGAAATTCAATATGGCGCATCGTTAGAAAACGGGCCTCTTGACAAACATTTGCAACTTCTAAAGCTAATTCTTCTGCGTTTATACGTTAAAATACAGATATGTGAAGAATTCTACCAACTTACCTGGCTTTCAACTTTTAACTCCTGAAAAATCCGAGAAACCAAATATTTAGCACTCTTCCCGGTGTAAATAAGATGGACACCACCTCCCAGTTCAACCTGACGTTTACGTTATTCTTCTTCCTCCGGCGTCTC
>NW_018127914.1:3420255-3424460 GCF_001952655.1 Monopterus albus
TGGTGCTTTGCTCCTCTGGTGTTACTACCAATTCCTTTCTGGGTTCTGCTCATGTATTGAGCCATGTGCCTGCTCATCTTAGCTGCTATGATGCCTGACAGGAGCTTCCATGTTGTGCAGAGGCAGGTTATTGGGTGGTAGTTGGATGGTACTGCTCCCTTCTGAGGGTCTTTCAGGATCAGGACTGTCCGGCCTTTGGTTAACCACTCAGGGTGGGTTCCATCCATTAGTTGGTTGGTTCATTTGTCCCATCAGGCACTCATGGAGTGAAGCTAGCTTCTTTAACCAGTAGGCGTGGATCATGTCAGGGCCTGGTGCTGTCCAGCTTTTCATACTTGAGACCCTCTCTTGAATGTCTGCCATTGTGATGATTACTGGGTCTTGTGCAAGGAGGTTGCTGTGGTCTGCTCTTAGGTCCACCAGCCACTGGGCATTGTTGTTGTATGATGCCTCCTTCTCCCATATGCTCTTCCAGAACTGTTCAATCTCCAGCCTTGGTGGGTCTGCTCTCATGTTATTACCCTGCCACTGAGAGTACACCTTGGATGGCTCAGTGGAGAACATTTGGTTTATTCTCCTGGCTTCAACTTCTCTGGTGTACCTCTTCAGCCGTGTGACCAGGGCTGTGAGCCTTTGCTTGGCAGCCTGTAAGGCCTCAGGTATGGACAGTGAGTTGTATTTCTTAGGTACCCCTTTCTTCATCACGCCTTTCTGCAATTCCGATAGCTGGCTAACTTCTCTACCTGCAGCCTTGATCTTCATCTCCAACCTCATTCTCTATGGAGGATACTGCTCCTTATGGTCTTTGTTGAACTTATAGCCAAGCATCTCAAGGATAATGGTTGCTGTGGTGTATATGAACTTGTTGGCTTTGGTGATGGTCATAGTAGTAATTGTTATTAGTGCTACATTCAGTAAACTTTCAGAAGGCACTTCACTTAAGTCTTGGTAACCGGCCACGGAAGTTCCAGGTGTCCATCTTGCTCATGATCTTCAATCTCAGGTCAGCTGCTCTTGAATCAAGCTCATCTGGGCCTGTTATTGGGGCTTGGTACCCAGTCTCAGATTGTAGGGGTGATGATGATGATATCTCCCCCCTGACCTGGCGTCCTGGCTCCCCCTTGCTGTAGCATTCGTGTTGTACTTTGTCAATCTCTAGTTGTGATAGCACATGCTTCTTGCGGATGTTAGAGCACTGAGTTACTAGTTGTTACGATGTTAGTCTAGATGTTGGGTTACGAAGTATCCATAAGTCCCACATCCTCCGTATGTAACCCCTCTTGCTGGGGTTACAAATAGTTCCCTGTTCTCCTCTCTTGTCCATGAATGTTTTGTTCCAGTAGCCCTCTTCTCATCAGGTTGCCCAGGTTCCTCAACACCTGACGCGGACCTTGTTGACCCGGGCGATGTCCAAGCCGGTGTGACTCTTATTTTTCCAACTCTCATTACCCATAAGGTAGGCAGGTAGCATTAAGGACCTTGCCTAAGGACACAGACTGGATATTGACCGCGTCCTGACCGGGGTTTTGAACCTCGACCTTACATACCAAAGTCAGTGGTGTTAGCCACTGACTCTCGTGTATATATACAGGGTTATTCAAAAAGAATGAACCGATTTCATTACGCAATATTTTATTAAGGAAAAGTAATACAAAACTCCAGCTAAGTCACAAGTATTCTACTCACAATCAACTTTTATTTCCTGTCTTACAAGTGTTCAATGTGGCCACCACCTGCAGCACAGGCAACATCAATGCGATAAGAGAATTCCTCCCAGGCGGGTATTAACATATCACGATCCACTGAGTTGATCGCTGTTGATATTCAATGTTTAAGGTAATCGAGGTTAGTGGGTATCAAAATTTAGATAACTCCTCTTTCAAATGGTCACTGACTCATTCCATGACGATGCTTGAGAACTGAAGCAATGCGTAATGAAATTTGTTCATTCTTTTTGAATAACCCTGTACTCTCAGGTTTGCCCGGCTGCACCTACTTTCTCACTCCCCTCACTCTGTTTTCTCTCCCTTACCCTGATTATGCTATCCTTTACACCTGCTTGTCACCAGCTGCACCTGATTAGTTTCTCCCTATTTAGTCCCTGCTCTTCGTTTACTCCCTTGCCAGTTCTTTCTAGCTTTTCTCAGGCCCGTTTGTTCCCCGTCGTTCTTTTGATTCTGTATTTAGTGTTTTGTGTCTCTTCTCTCCAGCTGCTTGGATTACATCCCCTTTTTTTTGCCTCAGCCGCTCCTTCGGCCCACGGACCTCCTCCACTCTGCTCTTCACCACCCCGCAGGTCGATGCACAGTCTACCACTCACTGTATGTACTATTTATGTTTATCTGCAGTTGCACCTAACCCGATCAGTCCAGGAGTGAGTCCCAATGTCCGCAGCCCGGTCTTCTTCTCATCATCTCCATCATTGACTGTGTACACTCCTATGCTCGACACCCGGTTCCATTGTTCCTCTGTTCATTTCTTGTCACTTGTACAGCACTGTAAATAAACTACACTGTCTGCACCGAAGTCAGCCACCTGGGTCCGTCTATTTTTGTGACTCGCTCACTGTTGTGTTCGAGCAGTCCTTACAGAAAGAACTGGCCACCATGGACCCTGCTGACTCCGGTGCAGGCAGATCACCGTCTAATGCACAACTAGCTCGGCCGCATTTCAAAGTAAAAAGCTAAATTTTACAATATATAAAGCTAGGTTTCCCATTGTATCACAGAACATTTTTGCATGACTTTAAAAGGTGACAGAATGCAAATGTACAGTAAGTACAACTTTAAGCTTCTTGTTTATGTGGGGCTGTAGGACGATGACATCACTTTTTTGACATTTTGTAAACAATCAAGATTCGTATAGATTCATCAAAGAAAATAATCAGCAGACTGAGCAACAATGAAAATAACTGATGTTAGCAGTTTACTGCACAACTACATCAAATTATACAACCACTGTTAGTAATTACACCTGTGCCTTTCCTACATGTCGAATCATGCAGCGATAGAGGTATTGTATCTTGATCAGGTTTTTAAAACAGTCCACTCTATCTACCAGAGAAGAATGAAGGAGAATGAGACAAGCGATTCACATTTCCATTAAATCAAAAGTAGTTTATTTAACTTTGCCTTCTCTGTATAACTTTATTATAATAAGACACTTCTCTGCTTGTACATTGCTCCCTTGAACTAAAAATGGCAACAATTGTTTGTGGGAATGTAAGTTGGGGTAGACAAAACTTAGATACATACCAATATACATACATGTGTGTATATTACGGTTCCATTAATAAAACCATAAATGCTAAAAACTGAACCACTCCAGGTACCTTGGTAATGCCGGAAACAGTACAGTCTTTTGAGTAATTTTTCTGGAATACACAACTTTTGTTTTATTTTAACATGGGTACATACAATAATGCTCACATCAACATTAAGAGATAAGGAGGGATGAAAGACTCTTTGAGCCAGTGTTAAATGTACAGCTATCAATGCATAAACCAGTAACAGGCAAGGCAAGCTGCACTCATGAGTCTGTTCATGCTTAGAAGTCATAGTGAAAAATATGTCCAACTTCACTTGCCTGCTGAAAAATGTATGCTTAAATTACACAAAAAAACGGATGAAGTTTTCCACTGCATGTTCTTCATTTGAATGAACATATACACACAACTGAATGTACAGTGGGTACGGAAAGTATTCAGACCCCCATACATTTTTCACTCTCTGTTATATTGCAGCCATATGCTAAAATCATTTATGTTCATTTTTTTCCTCATTAATGTACACACAGCACCCCATATTGACAGAAAAACACAAAATGTTCTACATTTTTGCAGATTTATTAAAAAAGAAAAACTGAAATATCACATGGTCATAAGTATTCAAACCCTTTGCTGTGACACTCATGTATTTAACTTAGGTGCTGTCTATTTCTTCTGATCATCCCTGACATGGTTCTACACCTTCATTTGAGTCCAGCTGTGTTTGATTATACTGATTGGACGTGATTAGGAAAGCCACACACCTGTCTATATAAGACCCTACAGCTCACAGTGCAGTTCAGAGCAAATGAGAATCATGAGGTCAAAGGAACTGCCTGAAGAGCTCAGAGACACAATTGTGGCAAGGCACAGATCTGGCCAAGGTTACAAAAAAAAATTCTGCTGCACTTAAGGTTCCTAAGAGCACAGTGACCTCCAT
>NW_018127914.1:3424749-3431814 GCF_001952655.1 Monopterus albus
CCTGACTTAAACCCCATTGAGCATCTCTGGAGAGACCTGAAAATGGCTGTCCACCAACGTTGACCATCCAACCTGACAGAACTGGAGAGGATCTGCAAGGAGGAATGGCAGAGTATCCCCAAATGCAGGTGTGAAAAACTTGTTGCATCATTCCTAAAAAGACTCATGGCTGTATTAGCTCAACAGGGTGCTTCTACTAAATACTGAGCAAAGGGTCTGAATACTTATGACCATGTGATATTTCAGTTTTTCTTTTTTAATAAATCTGCAAAAATGTCAAACATTCTGTGTTTTTCTGTCAATATGGGGTGCTGTGTGTACATTAATGAGGAAAAAAATGAACTTAAATGATTTTAGCATATGGCTGCAATATAACAAAGAGTGAAAAATTTAAGGGGGTCTGAATACTTTCTGTACCCACTGTATATATGCGGATGTATTTAAGAAACAGTACACAACTGTCTTGTTAAATCAAGTGTGGGCAAACAAGGCAGAAAGTGCTTGCCATTCATGTTAACCCTCTGGTCCCCACCCCTTCCAGAGGTATTACACAGACACAGGAAAATGCATACATGCCACTCACATACACACAGAAATTATCAATGCCCTACTCACATCATCCCCGAGACGATCTTCAAACTGTTGTCAGTAAACAAACAAACCCCAACTTACAGCAGTGACAGAAGTGATGCACATGAGTATTGATTTAGTTCACCTTGGATGCTGTGTCCAGTCAATTTGCCATTTTATGTCTTTCATGTGTGATACAAACTATGTTTACAGGTATAATTCCACATCAACTCTGAGATTCACTCAACACTCCAGGTAAGTGTTATTTCTTGGAAAACCGTGTTGTGAACTGCAGAAGGTGACTCATGCCCCACTGCCACCCTTTAAGCATAGTCCAGAATTCAGACTGAGCTTCTGGTTGCCACTATGTACTGAAACAGCCGTTTTGTGAACACACACTTTGAAAATACTTCCTCAGACGAGCTCTTGATAGTAGTCCTAGGTGTGTGGAGTCTCCACAAGAGCCCATTCCCTCTGCCTTTGCATCATGTCGCTAGCAGAGGGGGTGTAATAGTACAATACTCAGCTTAGCTCAGTACTCTGGGCCCAGACAGTACCTGCCCTGTTGCATCACATGTAACTTGCCCCAAAAAACTAACACTAAGAAAAAAAAAAACTGCAACCATGGATTTTTGTTGTATTTTACGGAGTGTTTATCAAAACAAAAGTCAGTCTAATGAAGCATAAACAATTTGACAGTAACTTGTTTTCTTTATTCTATTATGGCCTACAATTTCATTAAACTCATTTCCACCCCCACCAAGATCAGTAGGTATTTCACCTTAAAGGAGAAAAAAAGTGTTTCCATAAAGATGCAAGTCAATGAGGAAATGATGGCCATCAAACTGGTAATAGTCTTCAAGGGGTAAGTGAAACTCATGAGAGACAAACTACTGTCCTTGGGGAAAACTGATTTTACAGTGTGCAGAACTCCTGCAGGTAAAAAGGATGCTATGATGAGGCAGAAAAAAGCCTTTATTTTCCAAAAAACAAAAAACAAAAAAAGAAAGAAAAGACTACTGAATAGCTAATGAAATGTCAGCGCAGGTCAACAACTTGGGGGGAAAAATACACATCTACCTGAACAAACTGCAGAGACATTGATATTAAAAACAAATCAATGCAAGTGTAGGTGAGTACTGAGCAGTAGTAACTTCAATGGATCTTATCACAATAATCAACGACATATTTTACAGGACAGCAAAAAGCCAGCCAATGGAGAAATTAGGGAATTTAGTAAAAATGCATTTTAATGACCTGCTTTGTAGAAGAACCACCCACCCCCACCGTTTCTCAGAGGCAGAACCTCAAGTGAAATGATGCCAAAACAAAAAGAGACAAACAAAAAATTTTATGGTACATTTCTTGTTAAAAGATGAAGCTGCACACTTCCCCTTTGTGAGGGAAATTATGCAGAACTGCACTACTCAATACCACCCAAGGCCAAAGTGTGGTAGAAATATACACAGGTACATAAATATAAAAATCTTCCCAATCCAAACATTTTTGCCAATACCACATTTTGATTTTACACCCACATGACTACATGTGTTAATGAAGATACTGTATTTGTGCTTGTATATGTATATGTGTGTGTGTGAATGTCATGTGCACTTCCAATGCAGAACTACATGCTTGTCAAATCCAACTAGGGTGAGGTTCTTGAGGGCAGGTTAAGGAGAAGTGGGTGAGGGGTACAACCGAATGGAAAGGAAGCCGAAACGAAGTGAGAAATTTACAGTAACGGACGGTAGCAAATTTATTTATGCATTAGGGACAGAGGTGGCTGTCATGGGGGGCACCTAAAGTAAAAGTAAATACCATCTCCATATACTGTGCAATGCACTATTATGTTTAGGGATGCAAACAGATTAGCCATGAAATAATCATCAAAAGTTAAGATGTAAGCAGTTGGGTTGGTTTGTTTTGATTTATTCCATCACTTCCTATTTTTTGGAGAGGGCCAGTTGCCACGCTTCTCCCCGCGATTGCCACCTCCATTACCAAGCCCAGCAGAGGCACCACCAGGCGGACCACGTGGGCCCCTGCCTCCCCCTCCAGCTCCTCCAGTGTTGACCCTCCGGTTCTGTCGCTCCATGCCAGGACGCTGGCTTGAGAAGCTTCTTTTATTAGCTGAGGGCTCTTTTCCCATCATCTCGCGCTCAACCACACCTCCACTGCTCCCTCCTCCCCTTCCCAGATGGTGGTGATGGTGTGAAGAATACGACTTTCCTCCTCCTCCTCCCTCCCGGTCTCTGAACTCTGTGAAGTCGCTGCTTTCAGAGGCGGTCTCCCACTCTTCATTGGCCTGATCCGAGTTCTGGTTGGTGAAGTCAGGGGACTTTGCTCCATGGCTGTGTTGGTGCTGGGCGTGGGGAGGCCCAGAGGTTCCCTGGTCGTAGTTGTGATGGTGGTGGCTGTTGGCATTACCAAGATGCCCGCCACTACTGTTACTGTTGGTGGCTAGTGTGGCATTGTGATTAGCATTTTGGGGATTGCTTGTCATGGGAGCAGAGGTGGGGCCTCCGTTACTGTCCTGAACTAAATTCAGGGAAGGAGAGGAGGGTCTTCCTCCCCCTATGACACCCACTCCTCCATTGATTCGTGCAGCATTCTCTCGCTCCTTCAGTCGCCGAAAGCGAGGCGGCTTGTCCTGCTGGTGCTGGGAACGCCCATGACGGCGACGTCTAGGGGGTCGCTCAAACCCAGTGGGAGGAAACCCCCGGTTTGCGGGAAGAGGGAGTGCATTTGGCCCTCCAGAGTTTGATGTAAGGTTGGTTGAAGGTTGCTGGGTTACAACTCCATTTTCAGTTGAACTTAAGGGGGCAGGAGTAGTAGAGGGCAACAAAGGCTGAGGGGGACTGGTCCCCTGAGTTTGACTTACATCAGCTATCTTGTCCTTCTTCTTGCCACCATTTCCTCCCCGGCCCAAGTCTTTGGGCCCAGAGCTTTGTGGCGGGCCTTGCCTCCGGGCTGAGGCTGATGGCTTGGAGGAAAGACTATGAGAGCCTGAGCTGGGTCCAACCCGGTGTCCCCCAGGTGCTCCTCCAACAATGCCACTACTCCTGTAGATATTTCCTCCTCCACTGCCTCCACCTCTGCCCCTTCTAGAGGGCACACCCCTGGGGGTAAAGACCCGAGTCTGGGAACCCCTGGGTGGTGCAGATGACATGGTGCCGCTGCCAGAGGTGTTGGCATTATCTGAGCCACTCTTGGTGTTGGGTTTCTGGTTGTCTTCCTTGTCTGAGTGACCAAGGTCACTGGCGCCACTCTCACTGCCAGTCTCTGAGCCTCTCTCCCTCCTTCTCTTGGGGATTTCCTCGTATTCCGAACCTTCGCTACGGGTTTCACTTCGGTTCCTGGCCCTAGCAGGATTATGCTGGGACCGATCCTGACCATGCCTGCTGCCAGCCACCTCACCTTTTGACTCCTGATGGTGGGCACCACCAACAGATGAGCGGTAGTCTCTGCCGCTCCTGCCACCCATTCTGCCCCGACTGCCACCAGTGGGCCCAGCACTAGCAGTGTAGGTGCCCCGATAACCACGGCCACGGCCGTAGAACTCTCCCCCTCGTCCACGACTGGCTCTACTACCTTTAGCGGGGATGCCATGGTGGTGGGAGGTGCTGCCTCCTCTCTCAAAAGAGAGGTCTCTGTCCCTCCTGGAGGAGGACCCTGAAAATCCTGAAGTGGCAGCGTCTACATCTTTGGGCCCTCTACCACCTCCTGAGGATCGTTCTTTTCCTCCATTCCTGGGTTTGGCTGTCTGGGCAGACTCATCTTTAGATGAAGCTGATGTGTTTTGAGAGATGGAGGAGGCTTCCTGCTTCATAGGGGCCGAATGTCCACCATCTTGCTCTTTGTCTTTCCCAAATCCTGGGTTTGACTTCTCTCCTCCATCAGCTTCTCCTCCCTCCCTCTTCATCTCCTTTAGCACTGGCTTCTTGATTGGGCCAGCCCTCTTGTTGGCATTGCCACCTCCTGCATGGTTGGAGGGCTTGTGGTCTGACGGAGTGTTAGAGGAGTCCTCCCCTCCACGGGAATTGTTCCCACCTCCAGCATTGTTGGCCCTTCTAGCATGAGAGGTCCCCCCACCCATATTGCTGCTGCCAGGGCGTGGGCCCCACTGGGTCTCTGTTTTATGTTCCCGTCCCCCTCTTTGGCTTGATTTGGGATGGGGATGCTGCTGCTGCTGAGACTGAGTATGACTGCCATGTTGAGGTGGAGGTGGACTAGAGGTCATGGAGGAATGGGGAGCATATGCAGGACCTACTTTCTCTTGTTTCACATGGCTGCTACTGCCAACATTACCACTATTGCCTCTTTCAGCAAGACTGTGCCCAACACCAGTTTCACCCTCTCTCTGAGATGGGTGATGATGCACAGCAGCAGTGACACTGCCATCTTCCCTTGTAGAAGAGGAGGTGGTGGAGGAAGTGCAGGAAGATGAGACAGAAGGTTGGTTCAGAGGGGGAGAAGAGTCGGTCTTCTTAGCAGAGGCCTCAACTACCCTCTCACGACTGTTCTCAGACTTGTGGGTGTGGAGAGGAAAGTGAGGCTGCTGAGGGTGGTGGCTGTGATGGTGGTGGAGGTGAGAGTTGCTCTCTGCAGGTTGGAGGTCTGCACGACCATTGCGATCATAGTGAGGGTGTGGGGCTCCCCATATCTGGTCCTGCTGAGATCCTCGGGGAGGCCCTTCATCCTGGTGGGTGAAGCTATGCGGCTGGTTTCCCCTCTCACTTGACCTCTGCTGCTGTTGATGAGGGGCCATCCTTGCACCCTGGTCAGGGAAATTGCTGTAGTTGCCCCGGCCCCCTATGTAGTGGTGAGGGTGGTGGCTGCCTCCCTGGCCACCAATTTGCGTGCCAACAGGAGGAGGGGATTGATTGGAAGTCCCAGAGCTGGAGCTGGGCTGCTGGATGGGTCCCAATCCACCCTCTCGCATGCGGTGTGGAGGTGTATCACTCCTAAAACAAAGAAGAAAAAAAACAACGTATAAAATACAAAATTATAAAAGGTCAGTTTCAAAAAACATTTCCTCTTACATTTTACAAGGAGACAATGTTACAGCAAATATGAAAAAGCAGGAAAACAAAGAAAGAAGAAAATAACATTCAAAATTCTAAGAGCTGTGCTAACAAAAACCTTTTAAACACCTAAAGCATGTTAAATTTAAGCACCTTTCAGACATGGCACCCAGGAATCTGCATGTTATATGTAGCAGTTGTTTTTTGGCACTCAGACGTAGAGCTGCTATGCGCAGAATTCATGACAAGAGTTTGCTAGAACATAGCAGGACCTACCCGAGTACAGCCACAATGTTCATTCGATATCCAGCATCACTGGGCGTGCATGTCTCAAAAGGGCTTTAAATAACTACCCCAAACTGACCTGCAGATACATACCTGGGCCCTTTGGCCACATCATCATCCTCCAATGCTTGCTTCTGCCTCAATGGAGAGGTCAGACCACGACCTTCCCCTCCACCAGGGAATACTTCTGGCCCCCAGGCCAGCTTATGGTCCATAGGGGGCGTCCCACGATGAGGGTGGCCTGGATGCTGCTGCTGCTGCCTGTCAAAGGGGTCTGTACCAGATCCCCCTGAATCAGATCTCTCACGCCCAATAAGCCCTATGATAGTGAAGAATTTTTTTAAAGAATATATCTGAACAGATATGTTGATGCAAACACAAGGCATATTGTTGACAGTCTACAATGTGACTATGTAGGAATCACTCCTAGGTTGGCAAGCTACTGGCCCACCATACATCTGAGCTACATTTTGTAATATGTTAGTACTGGGTTACGTAAATACTTAACCACTGAGCATTTGAATTATTTATCTTTAAAGGACTCCATCAGACCTCAGTGACAATGTCAAATCTACTCACCAGATGGGTGCATCCCAGCTGAATAGTAGTCCATGGGTGGCGGGCGGCCCTGCATTATGCGAGGATCCATGTAGGGCATCATCATCCAGCGAGGGTCAAAATTCATTGGCAGGGGTGGGGGTCGAACCATATTGCTGGGCTGATAAAGGGGTCCACCCTGCTTGGGTCCAGGCCCTGGCTGGGGTGTTGAACCAGGTGAATGACCCTGTGGAGGCTGGGGGGACAGCTGATTTTGTGATGCCTGGTGCTGTTGCTGCTGTCGCTGCTGCTGCTGCTTCAGAAGCTGCTCCTAAAGAGAAACAAATGTGACATGCGCGCGCACACACACACACACACACACACAAAAAAAACATTCAGGCCATTTAAAAACAAAATCAAGAATGCATATTAAAGACATGGCAGTGTTGGATTGTTATTTACGTCTCTGAACATAAATGTACTCAAAGATCTGAACACATTTGGGATTAAATAACTATAACCATACTTAACATAACACACAAGGACAGATCCTAACCTGCTGCTGCCTCTGAAATCGAGGTGGAAGAGATTTTTGGTACTTTGAGTAACCCTGGCCAGGAGGACCACTAGCTTGACGACCAACTCC
>NW_018127914.1:3431842-3434850 GCF_001952655.1 Monopterus albus
CTTTCACTTCCACTTCCTGCACGAATGTGAGGACCACTCACAGTCTCTTCCTTAGCCTCTCCTGGTGTAGGTATGTCCGGTGTGGGCTGCTGTGGCTGTGATACAGCTGGCTGGGAACCCTGTAGGGCATCTGAGCCTAGAAGAAAGGTTGTGGGGTTGAACTAGGAGTCATGATCAAGAGGTAGTCAAGCACATCTGGACATGTACCTGAAAAACCTCACCTGCACTGGAGTCATAGCTGCTGCTGTTGCTGCTGGCTCGCTGTGTGTCATTGACTGCAGAACCGTGCCCTGGCTGGACAACCAGCACTGGAAGCTCCTCAGGGTCCACACAAGGGGATGGGGGCTGGCTGATGTTGGGGGAGGAGGCAGAGGCTGAAATAGATGGACTAGGGCTGCCTACTGTGGCAGATGTAGAGTTTCCATCAAGGCTGGGGGTTTTACTGTTGCTACCACCACCTCCTAGGCTGCTGCCCTGCTGCTGCTGTTGCTTCTCATCCAGTCTCTTTAGCTTCTCTGCACATGCTGCACGTCTCTCTTCCTCCATCCTACGTTCTTCCTCCTCACGACGACGACGGGCCCGTTCCACAGCAGCAGAAATCTCAGAGGAGGACTGCTTCCTGCGCTGACGCCAAGTCTCATCCTCATCATCCCCCTGGGCCCTGTGGGAAGGAGGTGTTGGGCCTCCTGTTGTTGGCTGATGCTGGGCAGGGCCAGGTTTCCCAGGGCACAGAATTGCACCCTGGTTGTGGGGCCGGTCCTGAACAGTTATAAAATATATGATGCTCCAATACACTGTTTTAACTCTAGACTAGATGAGACCGTAGCAATCTTGCAGAAAAAGAAAAATGCTCAACGTCAACTGAAAACAAACAAAAGAAAGACGCAAGAACTGAACTTCAAACTAAAAATGACTTATCTATAAGACCTGTGGGCGGTGGATGACAATGACAGAAATGATTTGTCTATGAGGCCCTATCTGGTGTCTACCTGTCGGTAAAAGAAGTAGGGCCCTTGTCCAAGGAGCGGCCCAGGTGGGGGGGAGGGCTGCTCCCGGGGACCACCCAATCCAGGCCTGCGCCCCTGTATACATGCAGACACTATTAGCCAAGTTCCACCATAGTAATCTACACTGACAATAACACACAAAAACTAACATATCTCTGCCCACAAATCAGTCTTTGCACAAAGTATGCACAAACTGCCCTGTGTTAAAACATCTGAACTTTACACAGCTTGAGTTTGGCCTCTCCAGACAACATTTTGTTGCTGCTGTTCAGCATACTACCTGATAGCTGGATGGCGCTCCCTGGCACCCCCAGGCACTGCCTCCCTCCTCGACCCATCCTGGCTTGCTTGAGGAAGGTTGGGGGCTGTTGTCAGCATTAGAGGGAGGGGTACATCGGGTGTCTCCACCGCTATCTGAGGCTCGAGAGCGAGAGGCTACAGAGGGGGTATCCTGGGACTTCTGCTGACCACTGATGAAAATGATGTTTTTTTATAAGTAAAATAGCATTTTCACATTTTTTTTTTTTAGTTTAAAGATGTCACACATTGATATATCACATACTGTGAGTCGTTCTTGCTCTCAGTTCTCTCCTCTTCCACTTCTTCTTCTCCTTCATCATCGCTGAACTTCAACTTGGCGGAGTAATCTATCTCCTCATGAGCCCCTGTTAAGGCCCAAAAAAACAAAACAAAAAAACAAAACAGAACCATGCCTGTATCAAACACCCATTCAGTGCACTTGAACATTATTTACCATCCTTCTATGAGAAATACAACATATTGGGTTAGAGAAATCAAGCACTGCATTTATAAAATTACTGGTCCAATTTTATCTGTAATAACTGAAATCTACTTAAGGAGTCATATGGAGGATATATTATCTAAAAGAATGCTTAACAAATGTAGGTTTTGGGTGATTTGCTAACAGGGAAGATGCTGAAGATGTGAAGTTTACTCTTTGTGGCCAAAAAGAAAATAAACAGAGTAGGTGGGGTGTATATGTTTGTTACTTCAGGCCCTCAAGGGCAAACAGAGACATTATGGATAAGTGAATATATGTATCTGTTTTCTGTCAATTAACCAAGCTAGCAGGGAGTGGGTTCTCTTTTTGTTCTGTGAGAGTATAAATGCATGGAGTTTAGAGACGCTTGTCAGAGAGCGCTGTGGTCTTCTTTCCATTATGATATAAAATAAACTTTGAGATGATTCATCACCACTAAGTATTTTAATTCTTCAGAGCAAACAACTCTCAAACACAGATAAAGAATTTTCCATGGTAAATGGTCTTATACTTGTATAGCACCTTTCTACGCTTTTACAGCACACTCAAAACGCTTTCACATTATTTGGCCATTCACCCATTCACACTCCCAAGCACTCACACATTCACACACCAGTGACATCACCGGGAGCAACTGGGGGTTCAGTGTCTTGCTCAAGGACACTTCGACATATTGACTGGACAAGCCAGGAATCGAACTGTTAATTCTCTGTTTGGGGAAACAACCCACTCTACCTCCTGAGCAACAGCCGCCCCCAACTGGAGGGTACTCACATACAGTTTCCAAGACCTTTCCCACAAATTTAATTCCTGTGTGCTGGTGTGTCTGTTGAGGCATCCTGGATGTCTTGGTGCAAACCTGTGAGTTATTACGTTATGACAAAGCATTAATCTCAACCATTACCACTATATCATCACCTCCTCAGTCATTTAGCAACATTAGCATTGAATCAATATGCAAAGCATTAGGATACTCAGTCAAAATTTATTGGGGACACAACAATAGAAATGAAATCCTGCATTGCACCAGCTCATCACGGCTGTGCCCTAAATTAATTGAAAATGTTGCGCTCATAAGCACAAATTAAAATTTTGTTCTAAATGTACTTATAGAAAAACAGTATTCTAATGTGATTCTTTTTTTCTAAGACTGCTGTTTTATTGAATTGAACATAGTTAAATATTTCTTGTACGGCTGTACCTGACTAAGAATTTAGTCA
>NW_018127914.1:3438264-3442959 GCF_001952655.1 Monopterus albus
TTCTAGCTCTTCTTTCAGCCCTTGGTAAATAAACTTGACGCACACAAGCAACACATCATCACGAGTGTTAAAGTCTTTTCTCTTGTAAAATTAGATCAATGTTTGAAAACACTTCTAAAGAAGTACAAATCTCAACTTTATGTGGCTTGTCCTAGTGGATTTTGTTATCTTTTTCTCATCATTCTGTGCAGCAGTTCGCTAAATGGTGCTGTCGAAACTTATGCAATGGGGCAGTGTAACTGCTGAAATGGGTATTCTGCCCTGATCACAAGGGTGGGGGGGAAGTATTGACAAAATTGCTACTTGGCACACCAAAATGATGAGAAGGTGATAAACTAACACAGGCTGTGGCTACCTTCTATTGTAATGCAAGCAGTGTGACAAAAAATAAAATATAATAAAATAAGAACAAAGGTTTAACTAGAAGAGTAGAGTCTAAATCAACTGATGGTCTCTTGACTAATGATTTGACTAGTTGACTTTCAGGGGGCAGTGCTAATTTCTTGCATGTTCTACAGTGAGCATCTTCTGACCTGCCCAGCCCTCGTCTCCATCATGGTCCAGCTCATCTAGCTCCTTCAGGTCATCCTGCTTTAGGATAGAGGGCCGTTTTATCACCTCTCCACTTGCATCACGTGGGCCGCTCTGGGACCTACTCTCAGGACCCACCTGTCCACGTGCAAACCTGAACGAGGAGAGTAGGTTCTTTATAAGTGATATGTTAAAAATGGGGAAAAAGCTATCAGGGAGTAGCACAATACTAGTTTCACAACTAATTTTAGCAAAGAGAATACCTTGGAGCGGGCCCTTCCCCAGGTGGCGGGTACCTGTAGGGCCCCTGTGGGCCATAGGGGGCTGGGAAGGGCAGGTAGGGAGGATACATCTACATATTAAAAAGAAAAAAGAAGAAGAAGAAAATGGCTAGGATTCATACAAAAATTATTTAATACTTCAAAAGAAACAAAGAAAATCAAGAGGAAACTTACAAAGGGAGGCATAATCCCTCGATATGGGGGGAATCCAGGCCCCACAGGGGGCTGGGGCAGGGGCAAGGCGGGGCTTCCTGCAGGAGGGTTCCTAGGTGGCCCGTGGGTCTGGGAGTTTGGAGGAGGGGCCCCAGCTGCCCCATCCATCACCAAAACCCCACCAGTGCCACCCTCTGCTGCCACCTCCCCAGACAGGGTGGGCGCCAGAGCTCGGCCCCCACCATCCCGCCAACTTGTAACGTCTAAGAACAGCAAACACAAAAGAGGACAAAGCAGTCAATATGGTTTGTGGGTTTAATGGAATAAATTTAATGTGATGATTTAAAAAGCTAACACATGCTTTTAACTAATACAATGTCTCAAGTACTTAATAATATACATGGATTTAAGTTTTTACATATCATTTGAATTGAAATGAATTACAATCATTGGACAATTATTGAATCAATCACTGGGCATCACTCACTCTGGGGGCGGAGGCTTGGTCCGGGCCCATACCACTGATCTGCAGTGCCCTGTTCTCTGCCAGCTCTGTCCGGGTCGCCAGCTGCCTGCAGGGTGGGAAATTCCTCGCGAGAGAATGGCGACGGTAGGTTTGATCCCTTTCCACCTGCAGAAAGGAAAGATGAGGAGAGAATGATTTTCTTAGAACCTGAAGCTCAATCCAGAGAAATGTATGAAAGACATATAATAAAGAAGACTCACCATCCCCTTGTGTTCCATGTGTAACACTGGCCTGTGCCCAGGACCTTGCCCCTACGGCCTGGGTTGAAGCTGGGGCCAGAGCCTGATTGAGTGACAAATAGCACAAGATACAGTTCAACTGTGTCTACTATAAATCTTACAGAACATATTCATCTTCTAATATAACTTTACTTCAATGTTACTGTTAGTACCTCTGAAGCTGGCGGGGTTCTCGGGCGGGTCTGTGCAGGTATCTGTGAAACCACAGGCTGCTGCGATTCCAGCTGCGGTGCTGACAATGCATCGGTACTGAGAGAAAGTAAAGTCACGACCGACATTAAACAGGGAAACAAATGCCACAACAGAGGAGGGGAAAAAGTATCATAACTAACAACAAAATAATAATAATTCTGCAACATTTCTGAAACTTGCCACTTTAGAACTTTTCACCATTTAAAGAATCTCTAACAGGTACAAGTCATGCTGGTGTGTTAGATTGGACCTACTTACCTCTTTGGGTCTGCTGGTTCCTGTTTGCTTGCCCATCCTGTGCCGTCTTTGGGAACGAGCGAGACGTTGGGATCGTTGCCTTTGTTCTCTGCCTTCAGACTGGGCAGGTTGGCAGGAGGTGGCATACGCCGCGCGGAGGCAACTTTACCAAGAGACTGCAGGCCATGACGTGGGGGAACTGATATGGGGAAGAGAAAGGAGGTTAGCACAGATGACCACTGAAACCGGACACCAAGTAAATCTACAGGTGTATTGAGGGAAAGGAATGGCATTTACTGCTTACTTTATTGAATAATTAGGATGCTGAACAACCAAAAAGGCTAGAGGCTTGGTAGTTTCAGTCTGATGACTACGGAGGAAAACGCTTCTAGGTGTTAATCAAAACTTTAGCAAAACCAGTTCAGTTAGAGTTTGTAAAGAAATATTAGGATATATTCATGCTCACAGAAGCATGGAAAAGTCTACCAACTGTGTAAAGTGAAGCTTTGTTGCATATCAATCCCTCATTTGTTTCCTTGAAGCACAGAGAAACCACAGCAGTGTGTGGCTTAACTATGTAACTCTGGAAATGAGGACAGCTGCTAAGATCTAGTAGGGAGCTTCTGAATAAAACATAGATTGGGCACTCGGTAAAGAAGTCAAACAGTGTCCACAAGTAAGCCTCTATCTCAGGTCAGGCTCAGCTGACATGCCAAGGTTCAAGAGCCCTTCATCCCCATGGCCATGCCTGCATCTCAAGTCTTAATTGCATCCACGTTTCCCTCACTTGCATCTTTTCCTTGCGTCTTACTCCTGCCCTCATAAGATGTGAGGAAAAAAATGAAAGCAGAGTGGACTCAAGGATATACATTTCAGAGACATGAGACAATCTTGCCTCAGATCTCTCATCTAATGTGTTCAATCACCAACTGATTTCCGATAAAGGGGTGTGCCAGTCCATAAAAGCCTTCTGCAAAGGATGGTCTCTAGTATCCCTGCGCATGGCTCCTCCAGATAGCCTATTCAATCCTCGCTTACTAAAGCAGATGTCTTAGGACATCTTTAATCCTCACCCGACTGGAATGATTTAAGGGGTCAAGTGAGGAGCAATCAAGCAAGAGAACTGAGATCTAGCCCGTGCATAACTTCTTTCGATATTGCTATATGGAATGGATCTATTAAAAATGGTTGTAAAGATTCCTGATCCCCAAATATTAAGACAGGATGAGCAAAAACTAGTTAGGAGGCAGATGAGAGATGCAGCTTATCGTGCACTTCCGGTATTGAAAACCAGCCTCAGTGTTAATAGCAAAACAGCAGGCTAATGCATCAAAGTTGCAGGAAATGATTTTAACCACAACACCAATGGGTAAATGCAACTGTGACCAAGCAGATCTGATTCTTTAAGGTACCTCTAATAAATTACAAAACAAGTTGTACATACATAGTAGCAAAACAAAACCATCTGGTTGAATTTCAACAAAGCCTGAAAGATGAGTTATTAGAAAACTATTCCACTGGGTAGAGCAACAGAAAAGCTAATCCATTATTGTGGATACATACTGTAACAATGAAATCCTAGCCATGACAAAACCAAGACACTCACCAACAGGCTTTTGTGTTTCAAGGCTCTTTCCTTTGTATGTATCAAACAGGTTGAGAGACGCATACTTGGTTTTGCCTTCCTTCCCCTTTGCAGTTTGCCCAGAGCGCTCTGACATTGCGCTGTCCGCTCATTGAGTATGGTGAATCCTGAGACTGGGGGAGAAAGAGATTATACACAAAAAGTGAGAATAAAAGTGCAGGCTGTACAAGCATGAATTTGAAACAATTACCACAGACAGAACTGCTCTCACAAATCAAAAAATCCTCAACATATTTGCTGTGGCCTGACAACAACAGCAGTGACTCTGCTGGATGTCTGATATGATTAGGTACTCAGAGGAAGAAGCAATACAAAAATATAAAAACTATGATTGCTGTAGAAACAACAATATCACAACACAGGCAGTTCTGTGGAACTTGATATAACATGACCAAACAAATGTTTGGACACGCTTTCTTATTTAATTGAATGGGAAAGTGTGTGCAAACTTTAAACTGGTAGTGTATTATAAAACCATTCATGCAATAGGACATGTAAAAGTAATTTTGGAAGAAAAAAAAAAAAAAGACCTACAGATTGTCTGCTACTTTGCTCAATTTTTTCTCTGCACACCAGTCCCAACTAGAGGTGTGCTGATACACTTGGCTCACAAGATGAAATGATACTGGGTTCATGAGAACGAGATGAGATTTTAACACAATTTTTAAGAAATTGGGATTAAAGAAACTGCACTAAGTTGGTTCAAATCTTATTTATCAGAAAGATTTCAATTTGTTCATGTTAATGACGAATGTTCCACACAAACTGAAGTTAGTCACGGCGTTCCATAGGGCTCTGTGTTAGGTCCAATTCTCTTCACTTTGTACATGCTCCCTTTAGGCAATATTATCAGGAAGCACAACATAAATTTCCATTGCTATGCAGATGATA
>NW_018127914.1:3443637-3449008 GCF_001952655.1 Monopterus albus
CTGCTATAGGCCTAGGCTGCTGGGGGGCCCCATGATGCTCTGAGTTTCTCTCCCCTCCCCTCCTGCTCTCCTCTCCTCTCTCTCCATGCTTCTATATGCCACCATTACACATCACTAACTGTGTGTCTCCTCTCTCCTGTGGTGTGTCCTCTCTCTCTCCCTGTCATTTTCTGCAGGTCCCCCTGGCTCTGGAGCTCTACATCTCTGATGAGCAGTCACCAGCCACATCAACCTGACCAGTGTTTGACTGTTTGCTGTGTCTTGTTGCTTTTCTTCTTTTGTCTCTCCTCTATCCACTCACCCCAACCGGTCGAGGCAGAAGGCCACCCACCAAGAGCCGGGGTCTGTCGGAGGTTTCTTCCGTTAAAGGGAGTTTATCCTCCCCACTGTCGCCAAGTGCTTGCTCAAGGGGGATTTGTTGGGTTTCCCCTATGTAGTAATAATGATAACAGTAAGGTCTCGACCTTACTTTGTAAAGTGTCCTGAGATGACTTTTGTTGTGATTTGGCGCTATACAAATAAAACTGATTTGATTTGATTTTTGAAATCTTTAATGATAAAATATAGGACTGGAAAAAGCGTCTTATTTTGACTGAAAGTCACAAAATGCAAAACAATGCAGGTGCATTTTGACATGTTTTAACTAATCAGCTTGTAAAGAATGCCAATTTACTCCTACTTTTGAATATGAATTGTCATATGCAATAAAAGACAGAACAATATGCAAGCAATGTAAAAGGTTATGCCACAAACTCGACTGGCTTCTCTCTGTATTATTTCACAAGTCTCTTCATACCTTATAACTGTGCTTGAACTATGCATGAACTACTAAATGAACTCCTTTCCACAAATTGAACATAAAAAGTGGCAGGGTCATATACTATACTAATTTCACACTCACACTCTGTCATGCTGCCTGCTGCTTTGGTTCTATTATGCACTGATATTGCAGGACAGCTTTTCACTTTGACGATAAATATTGCCACATTTTAATATCACAAGATTTCATCACACCCCTAGTTCCAACTAGTAAAACTAAATGGTCATTCACATAAATACTATTTCTGAAGCTTTTCTGACATACTAGTACTTTTTTCCCAAAACAGGAATATTCCCCACTTTCAACTAATTATCACTCCACAACTCAATGAGACACGTGAGAATAAACACTGTTCTTTCACAGATTTATTTTTGTGTCAGTAACATTAGCAGTAAATTAAACTACACATAGTTCCTTTTTTTTATTTATGTACATTTAGATAATGGATGAAAAAGGCCACAAAAACAGCTTGTTTTGTACATTTTAAAGACTGAATTCTTGTCATTCAATATTTGCCAATATTTTAAAGAAATTCTGCCTGGACAGTGGCTCTCCAGCATAGACAAAATTCAATGGATGTTATGAAATTCAACAAGTTAAACAATATGCAAATTCTACACTAAAATGTTGTAAAGTGATATGGTTGGAGAAAGGCAAAAGGCCTGCTAGATGACATCTCACATCTGGTGTTTCCAAACAGGCAAAATCCAGCTGAAATGCCCCGGCAAGTTTAAGGAACATCACATATTTTTGCCAGAAGATATTAATCGGTTAACTGACCAATATCTGCGCAGATTCTCAGTCATCCAGGTCATAGTAAACCGCAACCGAAATAACCTTGAAAATCAACTGGACTTTGAATCCAGAATCTAGAATTCCATCTAGAATTCCAAGTCCAGTTGATTTCCAAGGTTATTTCGGTTGCGATTAACTGAACAATCTCTACAAAATATTAGTAATCTAATATTACAAAAGAAAATGCATATGCTACAGGTATTAGACCAGACATATGTGTTGTGTGCCTGCCCTTGGATGTGAATATTCTAAGTCACTTTACAGCACACTTTCCTACAGGACTGTCACATGGAACTACACATGCTTATTATTTGCACTTAACAGAAATAAAAATCCTTGTTCCATAATAATGAGTGGTCATGTTAAACAATTAAATACATCAGAACAGAAGAGTTATGTTAATCCCAGTCAACAACTACCTACAGGCTATTTTGGTGTTTGGGGGTGACCTGCTATTACACACACCCACTTATTTCTCTATGCCACATTGTTTGTACAGATGACCTACTGCTGTTCCATCCTGATCACACGATTCTTACTGACACAATAAAAACTTGAGGTACGAAAGGGTTATCGAAGCAGTTGCACCTACATTTGTGCAGCTTTCCACTGAATATATTCTGGTAAAGCCACAGATTTTATTAGATATAGACTAACTTGGGCATTCTTGGTAACATGTTATCAAACTGCAACTAGGTCAGATTCAGCATTATGCCAGTAAATACAGTAATGTTAGCTGTCTCAGTACAGCGCAGTGCATGACTAAACACCTCACCACAGGAAACACTGTACAAAAGTAAGGGGGGAAAGCAGTATCGTGGTTTCTATGGCAACGCATAAATGATATTCTTCTATGCCTTGAGACATGTTGGCTCCATGGAAACTGCAAGGTCCCTAGCCTGAACTCAGTGTGCATCAATAAAACACAATACACTGACATCTGTTCAATTCAGAATGATTTGGCTATAGGCAGCAGGTTAAACTGCTGCTCCCTCTCTACCCAATCCCCATTAAGCACAATTACTGACTATAAATGATTCATCTCAGATTGTTATGTTACAAAAAAGTCACTTCACTAGATTTGAACGGAGTACTGAAATAATGCAAGGCGATCCAAATGGTCTTTGACTCGAAGAACAATTTTAGATCTAAACAGAGCTCAAGAAACAGCTCATTGTTATAATCTGCCATATCATAATTGCCCATGTGTATTTCAATAAAAGAAGAATGAAAAAAAATGATGGGACCCCGGATCACAGCAGGTATACATGAACGGCAAGTCTACTGAATGCATGTCTGCAGAAACCCTAACCCCATCAATAGGGTGAACAACAGTGGTCTGACAATGTATAGCCTAACAAATACGAGACCACAATCAAAACAATGCTAAAATATAGAAATGTAAAGCCAACTGCCTCATACTCCACTCCGATAGCCCGTGTAATGACAAAATATACGATGTCTACAATGTATACATCACTGCAAAAAATAAACAACACGGTTACACCGTATGATTCCCGAACAGCAGAAGCACTGCACTGTGCAGCCAGACGAGATTAGAAAATTAGGTCGTAGGATGGCTGGTCAACTGCATGTTGCATGGGGATTAACGAGGGCCAATAGCTACACTTAAACCATAACTGCAGCATCGTATGCCACAAAGGGACTTTGTAATGCTAAAGCTAATGACAGGCACTGATCACCTAAAGCTAAACATTAATATTTGGGTATAATCATATGGTAGCTACGAAAGTACCAACTGCAATCAGGGCATCACATATGCAAACCACAACCTGCTGAAACCACAAACATCTTTATCGTTACGCTGGTGCTAACTACCACTAGCTGGCTAACACAGGGCCTCGGTGTTGGCGTTAGGGAGGAATGCGTTCATGTTTTATAATGTATTTTCAACACCTTGCGGTAAATTCAAATTATTAATTCTTCCGCTGATGTACATCAAACGTTTTGAATCACAACCTGACATCACCAATGGACATTTTCACCCAACACTATTGTTTCCCTGTTGTTTGTAGGAAGCACAAGACCACGCAGGGGAAAAAAAAAAAAAAAATTAATAGGAGACAAACAAAATGGCTGGGGGGACAGGCTGGGTGCATTTTAGCGTTACTGTACAGCACAGCTCTAACGAGGCCAACCTGCCGCAAATATTTAAAGACAGTGGCCATGTAGACAAAGTAGAGACCATTCTGAAGACTACAAGTCGGAACAAATCAGTTTAAACTAACAAATGTACCGTGAACTGACGCTGTATCAACTGAAGCTAACGTCACACTGCTAGCTTCAGTGTATCCCAAGCGAACAACCTGCGCTAACGTTTATCTGCTAACATTAGCTACGTTTAGTCTTAGAACGTTAACGACCAAACATTACTGGGTACTTCAGAAACTAACTAATAGACAGTTTCACTAGAAAGCGATACATGTGTGATTACACATAGCACAATTAAACAATTCTTGGATATGACAAACGCTAGCTAACCACTCAGCCAGGCTAACGATCTAAGCAACTAACGTTAGCTAGCAACCAAAACACTGCCTTTCCAAACTAATGACACTGCCCCTCCACAAAATATCTTCTTGGGTGAGCGTATTCTATGTCAGTAGGTATTAGTGACAATTTATGCTCAGTGCAGTGTAACTGCTCAGTGTTCGCATAAACATGCAAGATGTTCCGGCCACTGACCTGGTCTTGTCCCGACTTGTCTCGAGGTTGTATCGCAGAATGAGGTTCACGTTAGCTATGCTATCGCGTAGCTTTCTAGCAAGTGACCCAGCTAACTAAGCAATGTTATTCTCCTGCTTAGACAAACACACAAAGTCTTTGCAGTAGCTTACAGTAACTTAGATGTGAGTATAAAGACAAAGAAGGTATTCGGCTTACTTGCACTCCTTTTCTTTTTTCCCAAAATAAACGAAAAGGGGAAAAGAAAATTCTAATACTGGGCTGATCGGTCACCTAAAGAGCCGTCAACGGCTACTGGGTGATTTCGTGAGATGGGAGCCGTTTGAGACCTCTACCGTAAGAGAAAATACAACGCTGTACTTACAAATAAATAAATAACAAAAATAAAGAAATAAATAAAACACGACAGTTAGGTGCCCTTTTAGTAAACTTTCATACAATAATATTCATTACGTTCTCACTTTAAAAAAGTGACTCATCCAGTCAAATACGCCATAATTAGTAGGTTAATGAAGATGAAATATGCTTTGCAAATGTCTGAGAAATGTTTGGGAAAACAAATAAAAATTACTTAAAAATGTATCTGTAAAAAAGAACATTGTTGAGTTGTTGACCAAGACCAACAGGGTATTTGAGGTCGCCCATACGTATGGTACAAGCAAGACAACTGATGATTTTCCTTTATTTGGATCAGAAAAAAACCCTGAGTGAATCCATAGATCAATAGAAAATCAAATCAGTTTTATTTGTATAGCGCCAAATCACAACAAAAGTCATCTCAGGACACTTTAAAATGTAAGGTCTAGACCTTACTGTTATCAATATTATGGCATAGGGAAAACCCAACAAATCCCCCTTGAGCAAGCACTTGGCGACAGTGGGGAGGAAAAACTCCCTTTAACGGAAGAAACCTCCGACAGACCCCGGCTCTTGGTGGGCGGCCTTCTGCCTCGACCGGTTGGGGTGAGTGGATAGAGGAGAGACAAAAGAAGAAAAGCAACAAGACACAACAATCAAACACTGATCAGGTCGATGTGGCTGGTGACTGCT
>NW_018127914.1:3450767-3459096 GCF_001952655.1 Monopterus albus
AGAGTAGGAGGGGAGGGGAAAGAAACTCAGAGCATCATGGGGCCCCCAGCAGCCTAGGCCTATAGCAGCATAACTAAGGGAGGGCTCAGGGTCACCTGATCCAGCCCTAACTATAAGCTTTATCAAAAAGGAACGTCTTAAGTCTAATCTTAAAGGTAGAGAGGGTGTCCGCCTCCCGAACTGAGACTGGGAGTTGGTTCCATAGGAGAGGAGCTTGATAGCTAAAGGCTCTGCCTCCCATTCTGCTTCTGTGGACTCTAGGAACCACAAGTAAACCTGCACTCTGAGAGCGAAGTGCTCTGTTAGGATGATAAGGCTCTACGAGGTCTTTAAGATACGATGGAGCCTTGTCATTAAGGGCTTTGTATGTTAGGAGAAGGATTTTAAATTCTATTCTGAATTTTACAGGGAGCCAGTGGAGAGAAGCTAATATGGGAGAGATATGATCTCTCTTGCTAGTTCCTGTCAGTACTCTGGCTGCAGCATTTTGGATTAACTGGAGGCTTTTTAGGGAATTATTGGGACATCCTGATAGTAAAGAGTTACAGTAGTCCAGCCTGGAAGTAACAAATGCATGGACCAGTTTTTCAGCATCACTTTGAGACAGGATGCTCCTGATTTTTGCAATATTGCGCAGGTGAAAGAAGGCAGATCTAGAGACTTGGTTTATGTGTGATTTAAAGGACATATTCTGATCAAAGATGACTCCAAGGTTCCTCACAGTAGTACTGGAGGCAAGAGCTATGTCATCTAAAGTAACTATATGATTAGACAGCAGATTTCTAAGGTTTTCAGGCCCAAGCACAATAACTTCAGTTTTGTCAGAGTTTAGAAGTAAGAAGTTGCAGGTCATCCAGGCCTTTATGTCTTTAAGACATGCTTGAAGTTTGACCAGCTGACCTGATTCATTTGGCTTCATAGATAAATATAACTGAGTATCATCTGCATAGCAATGGAAATTTATGTTGTGCTTCCTGATAATATTGCCTAAAGGGAGCATGTATAAAGTGAAGAGAATTGGACCTAACACAGAGCCCTGTGGAATGCCGTGACTAACTTCAGTTTGTGTGGAACATTCGTCATTAACATGAACAAATTGAAATCTTTCTGATAAATAAGATTTGAACCAACTTAGTGCAGTTCCTTTAATCCCAATAACATGTTCAAGTCTCTGCAGTAAGATGCTGTGATCAATGGTGTCAAAAGCAGCACTGAGATCTAAGAGGACAAGTATGGAGACAAGTCCTTTGTCCGAGGCTAGGAGAAGATCATTGGTGACTTTCACCAATGCGGTTTCTGTACTATGATGGACTCTAAATCCTGACTGAAAATCCTCAAACAAATCATTCTTGTGCAAGTGGTCACATAACTGCTTTGCTACAGCTTTTTCAAGGATTTTGGAAATAAATGGGAGATTGGATATTGGTCTATAATTAGCTAGGACACCTGGGTCAAGAGTAGGCTTTTTGAGTAGAGGTTTAATTACTGCAAGTTTAAAAGCCTGTGGAACATAACCTGTTAATAGAGAGAGGTTAATCAGATCTAGTATGGATGTGTTGATTAGGGGAAAGACGTCTTTGAGCAGCCTGGTCGGGATGGGGTCCAGGAGCCATGTTGATGATTTAGATGAAGCAATTGTTGAGGTCAACTCAGAGAGATCTATAGGGGAGAAGTAGTCCAAGTATAAATGAGGTCTTACAGATGTTTCTAAAGCCATTGTAGTAGATGGCACATCTGCAAGAGCTGTGGGAGTGGTCCGAGCAATTTTTTTCTCTAATAGTTGTGATTTTATTTGTAAAGAAGCTCATGAAGTCATTGCTGCTGAGATCTAAGGGAATGTTAAGCTCAACAGCACTGTGGCTCTTTGTCAGCCTGGCTACAGTGCTGAAAAGAAACCTGGGGTTGTTCTTATTTTCCTCAATCAGTGATGAATAAAATGTGGTTCTGGCACTATGAAGGGCTTTCTTATATGTTATTAAACTATCTTTCCAGGCTATAGAAAACTCTTCTGACTTAGTGGAGCGCCACCTCCTTTCCATTTTTCGTGATGCCTGCTTTAGGGAGCAGAGCTGCGAGCTGTACCATGGGGCTAGCCTCCTCTGTTTCACTACCTTCTTTTTCAGAGGGGCAATGGTATCAAGTGTATTACGCAGGAAGGCTGCAGTACTATCAACAAGATTATCGATTTGTGTGGGAGTAAGGTTAAGGTGGCCTCCTTCCACTGTGTTGGCAAACGGCACTGAAGTAGATAAAGATGGAATTATTTCCTTAAACTTGGTAACAGCATTGCCAGATGGACATCTGCTGTAGTGGAATTGTTTCCCACATAGAGTATAATCCATTAATGGAAATTCAAAAGTTATTAGAAAATGGTCAGACAGAAGAGGGTTATGGGGAAAAACTATTAAGTGTTCAGTTTTGATGCCATATGTCAGAACCAGATCAAGAGTGTGATTAAAACAGTGAGTGGGTTTATTTAGTTTGAGAGAAGCCAACTGAGTCTAATAATGAACAGAATGCATTGTTGATGCTGTCATTGTCGGCATCTACATGAATATTAAAGTCGCCTACTATGATTATTTTATCTGTACTAAGCACTAAATCAGACAGAAAGTTTGAGAATTCACTTAAAAACTCTGAATAAGGAGCAGGTAGACGGTATACAATCACAAACAGAACAGGCTTTTGAGTTTTCCAGTTTGGGTGTGAGAGACTCAGGGTGAGACTTTCAAATGAGTTATAACTATGTTTAGGTCTAGGGTTGGTTAATAGGCTTGAGTCAAAGATTGCTGCCACACCACCATCTCGGCCTGTGTTTTGAGGGATGTGACAGTTACTGTGCCTAGGTGGAGTGGATTCATTTAGGCTGACATATTCTTCCTGCTGTAACCATGTTTCAGTAAGACACAATAAGTCAATGTGATGTTCACTTATCAAATCATTCACTAACAGAGATTTAGATGAGAGAGATCTGATATTTAATAGTCCACATTTGATTGTCCTATTACTTTCTACTATAAGAGGAGTCATCTTAATTTTAATTAGGTTCTTATGAATAACTCCTCTGGAGTTGATTCTTGATTTATATAATTTAGGTGGGCGGGGGGCAGACACAGTCTCTATGGGGTACTGGGAGCGTTGGGTGGGTAGCAGCTGCAAGGAGACAGCAGAGAGGCGTGCAAGACTGCGACCCTGCATCCTGGACTCAACTCTGGGTTGTCATAATTTAAAAATAAATGTAGAATAAAAACAATATCAAAATTTGTCATTTTCGGGTGTTTTTTTTCTTCAGCCCTCGTTTAAATGAAGCACACTCTCATTGGAACATAAACAGTGGCACCTTTATAGCATCTCTTTTGAGAAAATGCTTGAATTCACACCAGCTTTAGTGTATCAGTTGCTGCTCATGAAAAAAAGTTTTCTTAATTCATGAATGACACTGCAAATCTGTTTGACTGTGCACACAGTAAATAAAGTGGTATACAAATGCTGTAAATATTTTTTTTTTATTCTAGAGATTGAGTCAGATTTAGAAAAAAAATCATCACAATTCAGCACAAAGTTAATTAAAACAACCCTATGTACAATGCTGGTAATACAGAGTACAAATGGAGACTTGATTTGAAAGTAAAACATCCAAATCTGCATAAAGCGGAGTTCAGACTCACTACGAAATGTCAAATTACATTCGGCTACAATATGCACTTTGTTCTTTACTCTTACAGTCTTATGCAAAAGTTTAGCACATGCACATCTCATCTTTTAATTATACTCCTTGTTTTTCTAAAACCACTCAACTCCCAACTGGAAATATTAGAGAACATTCAAACACATTCTCACACACAACAGCTATTAACATTCATTTATACATTTTCTGGTTTTACAAAGGCAGGATCCATTTCTATAAGCATGAATTCATGGCACATACATCTTAAAAAAGGCAGCAAAAAAAAAATCTTCATAAAAATTTCAAGTGCGGAACCACCAGATTTTAAAGTAGGCCACAGCGTAAAACCATATCTGAAAAAAAAAAACAGGAATAATTTCACACCTGTGCCAAGAACACAGTGAATTTGTCAGTTATTTAGCCATCACATGATCTCTGCTAGAGCTCCTCAAAATTTATATTGCTTTGTTGTTAATTAACACCATTTTTATGAGCCTACAAAGATCAAGTATCTTTAGCTCTATATGGAAAATGGATGATAGTGTGGAATAGTATCATATATAAAATGAGGTGTTGTAAACTTATAAACAGAATAATTACATAACAATGTGGCTTAAATTGTGTATAAACCAGTGTACCTTTGTAAAATAATCTTTAGATTTATATTCTCCAACAGTATCCCTTACTCAGTTACATATTCTCTCATCTAGAATGAACAAAATTAAAAAGTATTATAGTTGTGCAAATTTTTAGCAAAACACAGCTGATCAAATGTGGGAGATGTGTGCTTTTATCAGCTGTGCAAAGTTTAGAAAACAGAAAGATAAAATGTTTAAAATACTTGCACATAGCTTCATCATAAGCTAAAAACATATTCTCCACTCACTCTGCAAAGCCTCTTATTTTTCCCATATTTATTATCATTAAATAGGTTTTAAAAGTCTTATTTTCTTCCTGAGAATGTCATGGGAGTAACCAACCTCTGTCTGGTTCCTTTTCCCTTCAGCATTTGTACTGGGAAACAAACACAGGGTGAAATACAAGAGACATTCTAAGACATTTTTCTACCAAATCTGTTCAGTGCTTTTCAGACAAGAGTGTAGGATCAATGTCTTCATTCACTGTTTTCCCATATTGATGACCTTACCTCCTATCACGCACTCTACCGGCCACCATAGAGGTGGATCTTGGCGAATGAGACAGTCTCATAATAGTCCTTGTGGCCCTTCTCATAGATGACAAAAATGTACTTGCGGTCCTCTGGAGAACCTCTGTCAAGTGATGTGATGCAGGAGTAGCCACTTGGCCCTGCCCATATCTGGACAGCTTTATTCTCCCAATATTTGCCATCAGTCAGTGACCAGCGTAAGGTTAGGTTAACTCCTGAGGGGGGATAATGCAAGAAGTTAGTATGCTTGTTGGAGCTGAGACAATGAGTGGATTACCTGATTAGTCAATCAACAGAAACATATGCAGGAGCTATTTTGATAACCGAGTAATAATTTCCGTGGTTCCAGTCTCTCAAATGAGAGGATTTCCCATTTTTCTTTATCATATATCATTATAAACTAAATATTTTTGGGTATTTGGACTTTTGGTCATCAAAAACAAAGACATCTGAAGATGTCACATTCGGCTCTGCAGACCTGTGGTGTTTCATAGCCATAAATGACTAATCAATAATGAAAAGAACCAATATCTCTAATGCTCATTCACGGACCGTTTTTAACATGGATGATAAATCTGACAAAGAAAACTGATATATTGTTTTCTCATTAAGGAAAGCATCAGCATTAGTGAAAAGAACATGAGTTCTTTTCACTAATGCTGACATTTCCTCAGCACGCTAAGTACAATTTGAGGTACTAGTACTTTGAGTATTCTAGTTTTAAGCAGCTGTGTACTACTACAAATATTTTATTTTTTACTCCACTACATTTATTTCATAGCTATAGCTACTAGTGACTAGTCATATTACACATGAAGATTTTATGTATAAAACACATGATCAAGTTACAAAATACAGTATGATGCAAGAGTACATAAAAACTCACTGCAATCATCACTAAGCATCAGTGACAAAAGCTTAGGGAGGAAGAAAAAGTTTTTCATACTCTGATACTCATTGGAAGGGTTGGTGAAATACAGCACCCCGTCCTTCTGCAGAGCTCCAGCTGCTACTACAGGATCCACCAGCGTGTAGTCAAAGAACAGATTATCTATGGGCAGGGACAATCCCCCATCTTGGCTGCTAATCACCATGCGACACCGACAGTGGTAGTTATTCTGATTGCGAACATTGATGACAATGCTTCCGTCCTTCATCTCAACCAGCTACAGAAGGGCAGAGAGAGGAAAGGCTTTAACTCAGGGGTGGCCAATTCTAGTCCTCGAGGGCCACTGTCCTGCTTGTTTTCCAACTATCCCTGCCTGACCTGCTGCTGATTACCTGGCTCAGGTGTGTTCAGCCAGAAAGTGGAGTGACGAAAGATAAAGTGAACTGGTATCACTCCACTTTCATCTAAGATGGTATCTTCCAGCTTCTGACTGACTGAACACACCTGAGCCAGGTAATCAGCAGCAGGTCAGGCAGGGATAGTTGGAAAACAAGCAGGACAGTGGCCCTCGAGGACTGGAATTGGCCACCTCTGCTTTAACTGACAGTGTGTAATACTTTGTGATTTAGGAAGGAGTGATGTTAAACATTCATTAACTGGTGTCACATTAATTATGACACCTTGGTATCACTGTGAATAATGAATGCACGACTGCTATACCACACCGGTCTTGTTTATATGGTGGGGTTTTAAAATCCAAATTTGAAAACTGCATTAGTTGATTTTTTTGCCCACTAGGGGGCAGAAATACTCCACAACATGCTGACAGATAAACTGCCCCAACAAAGGGTTAGTATAAATAACATGTTAGAAAAGTAATTTCCTATTCATACATCCAGCAGTCACAAAGCAACATTAGCATTCATTTGGAGTTGTAGTTCTGTCTAAATGACATGTGCAATACTTACTCTTCATCTGGGTCATTTTAGAGAAGAATATTTGTGTGTTTTAGAAGCTAAAAATTCTGACTTACAGTGAGTTTAATGATTAACTGAGACAGGTTAAGAAAGTCAGTAAATCTGAAATACAACTGTAGACCTAAGACAGACAGTATGGATTACACTACACTACTACAGAATAGGTGTAATCATCAATAATCATCATGTGTTCCACAAAACATATTTATAAACAGCAGAAAAAGTACCTGGCACTCATCAGGATTGAAGTCCTGTGCTCTCTTCTTCTGGTTGTAGGGGACACTTTTCAACCCTCCACCATTGTACCAATTCTGTCCGTGGTCGTCACTCAGGATTAAAAAGACGCCATCTCCCTCTATTGTTCCATGACCACAAACCACCAGCCGCCCCTTGGCTGGGTTGTAGCGCTTCTGTAGTGAAAAAGACAAAAAAGGACAGACTCAGCACCACAAACAAAAGCGCAGAAAGACACTAAAGCTGAAAGTGTGTTCAACTGTGCAAATCATGTTTGTATGAATGAGGACATAAAAAACTAAAAATCAGTTTAAATTCAGAAAGAAATATCATTGCCATTACAAGGTAACTGGGCCAGCCAATGCCTAACCTGAGCAAATACAACGTAGATGCTGTGTGTTACACCACATATCTATTAGGCCTATTTGCCTTATGAATGTATAAGGCAAGATTTTCCTTCGTGTAGTGGCCCAAAGGCTGTCGAGCTACCTAGACAGGAATAAGCGTATTAACACCTTAGTGCAGAAAGCCAGAAAAGCAGGTTATTCTGGATGTTTAGAGCACACAAGCAAATGCAGTTAGCCAGTGCCTTTGGTTCTGTACCACACAGCCTACTAGTTTATTTTAAAGTACCAGACTTAGTTAAAGGAATAGTGAGAGAATATTTTCAGAATATACAGGTATGTTTCACAACAGTAGAGTGTACTATAGCTAGGCATCATGGCAGGATGCACAATCTCACCGCTAGTGTTTACTATGGCATAGATGGGTCACAATAGGAGAGAGCAGGGCAACAGCTACCACCCATAAGAGTGTACATGGATGACATGACAACTACCACAGCACTATGACTGACCACTAGTAAAAATAAATAAAGGTAAAAGCCAAAAAACTAATCTTTTGGAAGAACACTTCTTCTTCTTTCGCCTGTTCCCGTTAGGGGTCGCCACAGCGAATCATGTGTTTCTACCTAACTCTATCCTCGGCATCCTCTACTCTCACCCCAATTAACTTCATGTCCTCTTTTAGCACATCCATATATCTCCTCGTTGGCCTTCCTCTTGACCTCTTGCCTGGCAGCTCCATCTCCAACACCCTTATACCAATATAACCACTATCCCTCCTCTGCACATGTCCAAACCATCTCAATCTGGCCTCTCTGACCTTGTCCCCAAAACAGTCGACCTGAGCTGTCCCTCTGATGTGCTCATTCCTAATCCTGTCCATCCTGGTCCCTCCTAAAGAGAACCTCAACATCCTCATCTCTGCTACCTCCATCTCTGCCTCTTGTCTTTTCCTCACTGCTACAGTCTCTAACCCATACAGCATAGCTGGTCTCACTACTGTCTTGTACACCTTTCCTTTGATTCTTGCTGACACTCTTCTGTCACACA
>NW_018127914.1:3460743-3461901 GCF_001952655.1 Monopterus albus
TGGAGGGGGATACAAACTGTTTTATTATGGTGTGGACAGGAAGAGAAATGGGGTAGGAGTAATCCTGAAGGAGGAGCTCGTGAGGAATGTTTTAGAGGTGAAAAGAGTGTCAGACAGGGTGATCAGTTTGAAGTTGGAAATTGAAGGGGTAATGTTGAATGTAGTCAGTGGTTATGCTCTACAAGTAGGGGGTGAGTTAGAAGAGAAGGAGAGATTCTGGAGTGAGTTAGATGAGGTGATGGAGAGTATTCCCAGAGGGGAGAGAGTGGTGATTGGGGCAGACTTCAACGGGCATGTTAGTGAGGGGAACAAAGGTGATGAGGAGGTGATGGGCAGGTTTGGTGTTAAGGAAAGGAACCTACAAGGACAGATGGTGGTGGACTTTGCTAAGAGGATGGAAATGGCTGTAGTTAACACCTATTTCCAGAAGAGGGAGGAACATAGAGTTACATATACAGTGGGGCAAAAAAGTATTTAGTCAGCCACCAATTGTGCAAGTTCTCCCACTTAAAAAGATGAGAGAGGCCTGTAATTTACATCATAGGGATACTTCAACTATGAGAGACAGAATGAAAAAAAAAAAATCCAGATAATCACATTGTCTGATTTTTAAAGAATTTATTTGCAAATTATGGTGGAAAATAAGTATTTGGTCAATACCAACAGTTCATCTCAATACTTTGTTATATACCCTTTGTTGGAAATGACAGAGGTCAAACGTTTTCTGTAAGTCTTCACAAGGTTTTCACACACTGTTGCTGGTATTTTGGCCCATTCCTCCATGCAGATCTCCTCTAGAGCAGTGATGTTTTGGGCCTGTCGCTGGGCAACACGGACTTTCAACTCCCTCCAAAGGTTTTCTATGGTGTTGAGGTCATGATACATGACCAGCTTTCCTTTCATTCATTCTTTCCTTTACATGGATCAGTCGTCCTGGTCCCTTTGCAGAAAAACAGCCCCAAAGCATGATGTTTCCACCCGCATGCTTCACAGTAGGTATGGTGTTCTTTGGATGCAACTCAGCATTCTTTCTCCTCCAAACACGAAGAGTTGAGTTTTTACCAAAAAGCTCTACTTTGGTTTCATCTGACCATATGACATTCTCCCAATCCTCTTCTGGATCATCCAAATGCTCTCTAGCAAACTTCAGACGGGCCC
>NW_018127914.1:3462813-3465184 GCF_001952655.1 Monopterus albus
TCTAAATAAAACAGTTTGTATCCCCCTCCAATGCTACGCGCTTTGCTACCCTTCCACCTGGTCTCCTGCACACACAGTATATCTACCTTCCATCTCTCCATCATGTCCACCAGCTCTCTACCTTTCCCTGTCATTGTGCCAATGTTAAGAGTCCCTATTCTCAGACCTATACTCCTGCCTTTCCTCTTCTCTGTCTACGAATCCTTCTACCTCCTCTCCTTCTTCGACCAACAGTAGCCCAATTTCTGCCAGCACCCTGTAGGTCAACAGGACTGGTGGCAGTCTTTGTTAACCCGAGCCTCGACTGATCCGGTATGGAGTTCACACTGATGATTCGCATGTTTAAATTTGGCATGTTTTTACGCCGGATGCCCTTCCTGACGCAGCCCTCTCTATTTATCCAGGCTTGGGACCGGTGCAGAAGTCACTGGCTTGCAACCCCTGTGGCTAGATTAATCTTTTGGAAGAACACAATACGTTAAAAAAATAAAACCACTGAAAATCCACTGTGCAAGTCAAAAAGCACTATAACATCAATATTTCATAAAAGAAACCCAGACTAACAATTATACACATTGCTACAATACAACAGAAGGTTGAACGTCTACAACCATAGCAGCTTATAATGGCTGCACAGATGCTTAACTCGGACTGTGGAGAGGGATAAGCAACTAATTTACACAACTGCCCTCCAATTATTTAATTACCATTTATTTAAAATGCGCTAATGCCTGGCTGAAACTGAATTCAACAGGCCAAAAATAAAACTCAAATAATGAGAAATAGCTTAATAATGTTAAGATCGAGAGAAGCAATTCAAACTAACACAAATGCCACCTTTATACTTTACAGGCTTAACACAAACAATGTTGACTTTAAGTTTAAATATGCCATTGATCATCATATCATACTGTATGTAGCCATCGTCTAACTAGAAGTCTAACCAAAAGAGTTAGTGAAAACACCTGCATTGGTCTGTGGAAGCTTTAATTAATTAATTAAAGCTATAACCGTCTGGGAATGTAGTGAAGTAAAAAGTAAAACATTTCCCCCTGAAATATAGTAAAGTATAACATATCACAAAAGAGAAATGCTTAAGTAGTGTTTGTACATGTGCAAATATACTTTGTAACTTTCCACCACTGCTAAAACATCACATAAACAGACTTTTATTAAAATTTTATCACCATGGCAAACACTGAAAAAAAGGTTTTCAAGCCAGCTACAGCAGCATCTGTCCATCCTCTACTTTCAGTATATAAATGTCTTCACGTCCCTGTTCAGTTTGAACATGTGACTGCTGCTCCTAATTAAGGATTGTTTGTTTGATGTTTGCCATATTTTGGCACAGGTTTCTAGACTTCCACCCTTGACACATTAACTTGTGTTGGTTTGCAGTTTTTGTAACCCGAGCACCTGCAGTATGGACACAGTAAACTGTTACTGAAAGTGCTGACAGCCAGATCTCTGAACTGATATTAAAAACCAATGCACTCTCCTTTGTAGCAGCCTTTGTTACTGGGATTAAGTTACAAGTCTTTTTAATCAACTTTCTTTATTGCCCGTCTAACAGTCCGTGATGTGTTCACATTATTTTGTCTAGCCTCTGTACTTTAGCCTGTTATACTGCCCAGCTTTACAAAAATGTGGCCAGCCTGAAACTGGAACAAAGCTACAGTAGTGCTCACTTCTTAATTTAGACCACAGACTATGATTTGGGCAGTCTAGTGTAGTACATTTATCTTACCAAAATACTGTATATATTTCCATTTTCATGAAGCACAAAAGATTTATCAGTCAGTCAAATCCAATGCCTATAGCACAGCAATACTGTGATTCAACATGACTTTATAAATCTCTGAGATCTGCCTTTATAACACCTGTAATCACCACTAGCACATGACCTGACTGACTAACCTCTCAGTATCTTATAATAATTTAAAAACAATGTGGCATAAATGCAGCACACAGGTCATTTTGATTCAAGTTTAGCTCACTTCACAGTAATTTAAGTAGAAGTAATTTAAGTAAACAGCTCAGCCATGGCTTCCCACACCTTAATGTCATATCTGAAAAAACTTAGAAAAAATCAACTGGACTTAGATTTCTAGGTCGAAGACGTTTCACCTCTCATCCAAGAGGCTACAAGAAGAAGGTTATAGACTGTTTACAGAAGCTGGAAAAGGAGGGAGTTATTGACCGGCGACTATACTACAGACTATACCCCAGGGAGGCCATCCCTTGCCTTTATGGACTACCCACAATACACAAGAAAGGCGCCCCACTCAGACCCATTGTCAGCAGCATCAACTCCGTGACTTACAACATAGCCAAGCACATGGCCACCATCCTGGCTCCTTTGGTGGGAAAC
>NW_018127914.1:3465203-3467835 GCF_001952655.1 Monopterus albus
CCTCACCCCAGACCATGTATGCACTCTGCTGGAACTCTGTTTAAACACTACCTACTTCCAGTTTAGGGGGCACTTCTATAGGCAGCAACACAGCTGTGCGATGGACTCCCCTGTGTCTCCTATAGTTGCCAACCTGTACATGGAAGAATTTGAGGACAAAGCCCTGTCTTCCTTCACTGGCACCGCTCCCAGCCACTGGTTCTGCTACGTGGATGACACATGGGCTAAAATCAGGACCCAGGAGGTAGAGGCTTTCACCAAACATATCAACTCTGTGGATGACAACATCAAATTCACTCGTGAGGATGCCAGAGATGACTGTCTGGCCTTTTTGGATTATGCAGTCCTCTTGGGAGGGGACAGAAGCCTGAAGGTAGAAGTATATCAGAAACCTACACACACGGTCAACTTTAAACCAGGGAACACCCTGCGGCAGAGACTGGTCCACCCGAAGGACAAAACACCCAGACATAAACAGAGTGATGTGGTGTATGCAATTAAGTGTAGTCAGGAGTGTAACAACTTGTACATTGGTGAAACTAAGCAGCCGCTTCACAAAAGCATGGCTGAACCCAGGAGGGCCAACTCCAGTGGACCAGAGTCAGCAGTCCACCTCCACCTGAAGGACAAAGGGCATTCTTTTGAGGACAGTGAAGTCCAGATCCTCTCCAGAAAACATTGCTGGTTTGAGAGAGGAGTCAAGGAAGCTATTTTTGTAAAAATGGAACACCCCTCACTAAATAGGGGTGGTGGACTAAGACACAACTTGTCTTCCATCTAAAACTCTGTTTTGAGATCTTCACCCAAACATGTCCACTAGGACAATAGGCATCGGTCGACAGGGGAGGATTCAAAGACAGGTAACAACTCTCACCGAAACTGGGCTATAACGACTCAGTCAGTAGGGGACATTGTTGGGCATCAAAGGACTGAAACACTACCGAGGAGGATAAATATATCCGGCTCAACACCAGTCAGTCAGAACTGATGAAGCCTCTTGGATGAGAGGTGAAACGTCTTCGACCTAGAAATCTAAGTCCAGTTGATTTTTTCTAAGTTTTTTCAGTTTACTATGACCTGGATGACTGAGAATCTGCACAGACATGTTAATGTCATATCGATCTCTCACCTGGATGCCGAAGCCTGGCCCACCAATGAAGTTCTTGACCCCAAGCTGGAGCGAGAGGTTTCTGGGCGGGCTCCAGGTGAACCCGTCATCCCTGCTCTCCACCATCATGGTGCTGGATGGGCTGCAGTGGTAGAGGTGGAAGCAGATGCTGTAGATCAGAATCACTGAGCCCACTTCCTCATCCACCACCACCGAACCCAGGTTCAGACCATCTGTCTGCCATCCATCGTCAACAATAAAGCTGGTCGGGGACCAGGTGGCTCCTGGAGGAAGATGAGGAGAGGAGGAAGACTGACTGTTTATTAAACTTTCCCCCTATACCTCAGATCAACATTAGAACTGAGTATTAAATCTTAATGTTTTTGGTACTGAACCAAGTGTCTGTATGAAAAGCAGACATCATATTCATATTGCTCTTTACTATTTTTAGATCAGACATTTTCTGATTTAAATTCAAATTTTACTCTATTTAATTGATAAAGTTGTTGTACAGCTGCTGTTTTTAGGCAACAACAGTTAAGAACTTTTTTTGGTCTCTTCTATTCTTCAAAGTAAGGTTTTAAACAAAGAATAAAACTGTTTTGATATCATATAGTAACACATTGGCAAAAGTACTTAAAATTGGGCATCAGATAATTACCAACATTAATTATAATCATAATACTGAAATGTTGCTGTTTGTACAATCATACACTGAGCAAATGCTGTTGACTGTCAGGGTGAGGTATGTTGTTTCCGTTTTCTTTTTGTTATGCTTTCTGATAAATATGACTATCAACAACTTGATATCTAATAATATAATAAACAACAACATACATAGTTTCATACAAATATGAAGTTAAAATTCATTAAGACAGTTTAAGTTGTGACTTGTTTCTTGTCCTGTTTGACTGTCATAAAAGAAACCAGAAAGCTGATGCAATTTGGTGCTAAAATCTGTTTTGAAATATTCGCTTGTGCATTCACAACCACTCTGTTAACAGACCGTGTATTCTGTGTCTATATCTAACTGTTTCTGACTGCAGGACTATCTGGGTGGTCCTGCCTTTGTCGGTGGACCTCCGCATTGCGATGAACTTTGCTCCCACATCACTGGACGACGATTTCCTGCCTTCAGCAAAGGCCAGCAGGCTTCCCTTGGCGGTGTAGGTGAGCAGTGGGATCCTGTAGGTGTTCACTGCCCCCTGAGCTCCACTCACCCACAGCAGCTGCTCCTCATACAGCAAAGGGTCGATCTGAGCATCAGAGAAAAACAGAAACATGGAGAGATGGAGTGGAGGAACAGAAAGACTCACCTGCAGGCAAAACCATTCTGAGCAACAACCATATATCTTCAACAAATGGCAGGTTTCATAATCAGATGATGATGACACTTTGGGCTCAGGAAACATTTAGGTAGAAATACGTTACCACACCTCAACCAAAAGGCTTCAGAAATGTGTCTTATATGAAGGCATGCAAAGGCTAAATAGAAAAAAGCTTTTTTTTAAAGTCAGGATTACC
>NW_018127914.1:3467846-3468641 GCF_001952655.1 Monopterus albus
AATAACACTTGTGAAAGCTTCAACTTAAACATGATAAACTTCAGCAGATTTGCACATACTGCAAGTTTATGCATTGTGTTATAAAATGGTAATTTTGCAGCTAATGACAGTGCACCGTACCTCTTGAGCGCTGCTGACAGAAACGCGGAAAGACAACACAACTGAAAGAAGAATCGACAATGAAGCGATCCGGCTTCCTTTTTCCATATTACATCCACGTCCTGACACTTTCTCTTTTATACAAATATAAAATGAACATATAAGTGTTTTCTAGTTTAGAAAAAAATATATATACAATCAAAACCACGCACAGAAATAAATATGGAAAGAGTCTTCTCAGCTCTTTCCCACACCGCTCATCAGCACAGCTACAAGTCATATGACAAAGCAGTCACATGACTTCCGTCAACTCCAAAATAAAAGAGGAAACAATTAATGATATACATATCGAACAGATATATTTGCAATTAAAATCTATAAATTACATTATGTATTAATCGGCCTTTATTTAATAGTTAATGCATTTGTATTCATTTTTATTTTATTTATATTTTTGTGTTTTTTTTTCTTTACTGCTCTTATAAAATTGGTTTCTTACTGCATTTACACCGTCTATATGCACGCTTCTTATGATAAATAGAAAAGAGAGGCTTAATTTGACGAGGTTTAGACAAAAAAAAAGGATGAAGAGTTGTTTGGTGAGTCTGCTGAAAAATCTTAATTTATAGATTTCCTTCCTCTAGTTATATAGCTGTTGGATGATATTTGAATGTGTGGTGCTTTATACATACATAT
>NW_018127914.1:3469916-3471295 GCF_001952655.1 Monopterus albus
TATATCACAGAAATATATATATATATATATACACACAGTTAATATGTGCTGTAAGCAGATAAATCTAATTTAATATACAAATTTTAGGTAATTTATGCATCTGATTTTCTGGTATGTTCTTTATTTACCATAAGAACATTATTATAAATACACATATTGCTTTTCTCCACATGGGGTCAGAATTTACCTAAAACAACACAAGTACAGCCACACTGTTAAAATTATTAATGTGTGAATTTTAATTTTTAGACCATAATCTCATACAAAAAGCTGGACAGACTGCATAATAAGTAAGACACAGACATGCAGATAATACACACACGCACACACACACACAATAACCTTGACCAAAAAGGCTAAGTAGAAACTAAAGAAACAGGCCTCATTCTTGCGCTTAAATGAAATGACTGTTAGCAGGACTTTCTGTGCTACGTGCATAAATACTGAATATTCAGAGTTTGAATATGCTGAATTTGACAGAGAAGACACTGCTAGCTACTGTATAACTGTGGTCTGTGTGTGTTTTGACATGTATTTTAAGAGGTTTCGGCTAAGGGCTAAGATTAAAAATATGAATTTGGGAGGGTATTTTCATGTGATTAAAACATATAGGGCCTACTATAAAGCTGCAACATCCTCACACCCTTCTCTCTCTCTGTTTTCTGTCTTATGGTGTCATTAAAAATGCCAATAAATAAGCTAAAGAAGCTAAGGGCTAAGATTAAAAATATGAATTTGGGAGGGTATTTTCATGTGATTAAAACATATAGGGCCTACTATAGAGCTGCAACATCCTCACTCCCTTCTCTCTCTGTTTTCTGTCTTATGGTGTCATTAAAAATGCCAATAAATAAGCTAAAGAAGCTGCCCTAAACAAAATGTGTCTTCAGTTTGTTATTTTTATTATATTACTATTAGTGTTATTTTTAAAGGAAGGTAGTATAATCTTCAAAAGCCAAACCTGATTTGATTTGATTTTTTCTTTCAAGCATATAAAACAGTTGATATAACAACACACATTTTTACACACAATCCAATATCAATTTGCTTATACCTAGTACATGCTTGAATGGAGTAGGAAGAAGTCAGACTTATCCAGTCCTACCCCATGACATCATCTTACCATCATTGGTTTGCAAGCAATAAATGATTCACTTCTACACACACACATATTATACTAAAAAAAGAATAACAGTGTTAACATTCTTACATCACACAAGTGATATACTAAAGAATTATTACAAAATGTACACCACACCCACAATAGTCCATGTAATCATTGAGCCTGTTCTTGCATATATGTATCTTGATTGACACATACCTTTATATTTACGTTTAAACTCGTCAATTCTATTACAATTTTTTATGTCCACACTTAA
>NW_018127914.1:3472346-3473080 GCF_001952655.1 Monopterus albus
AGAGAGGATTTTATGTCTATCAATAAATGTGTCTAATCTGTTATTAAAACGTTTTTCCAAGATTTTGGAAAACTGTGACAACAGAGAAACCGGTCTATAATTTGTGAAGTTGTGCTTATCCCCAGATTTATACAATGGAATAACCTTTGCTATTTTCATATTATTGGGGAACTGACCAAGTCGAAACGACATGTTAAAAACATGGGTTAATGGTTTGCATATCTCCTCGATTGCCCATTTAACCTTTGTCATACTGATACCATCACTATTACTGGATGATTTATTACTACATTTGTTCACTATATCTATAATTTCCTTTTCAACAATTGGCTTAAAAAACATAGAACACATATTTCTTTCACTTGTATTGTTATTTGTATTGACGTCCTTTCAAACGGTACTTGCTAAGCCAGGACCCACATTCACAAAAAACCTATTAAACTTCTCAACTACATCCTCAAATCTGTTGACCAATGTATCATTGTCCATAAAATATGGGGGGTAATTACTCCTGCTGGAACTGTTTCTAATCAATTTATTTAATATCTTCCAAGTACCTTTCATATTATTTTTATTATCCTCTAATACTTTAGAGTAATATTGTTTCTTACATATCCTCAATAACGCAATTAATTTGTTCTTATATAATTTATATTTTTCTTCCGCCTTCTTTGATCTGTCCTTTATAAATTCTTTATATAAGACATTCTTCTTTTTACATGCATTCTGTAATC
>NW_018127914.1:3476484-3531781 GCF_001952655.1 Monopterus albus
CTGTGGCCACACTCCCTGTTCTTCTTCACACAAGACACATTGATGGGTGCCGGACTTAAATTCTGCGTGAGATGCTCAAACTATGCAAGTTGAACTGATAACCTTGCACTAAATCTATTAAAGCTGACTGATAAACGGTGCACAAATTGGTTGCAGGTTCTGAGACCATTACAATTACGAGCTTCACATTGTAGGCGTAAGGAAAAAAAAACAATCAATTTTAGAATGAAGTGACCTCTTAACATGCATTAAATTCAGAGTGAAATGACCTTTTGACATACACTAAGTTCAGAGTGAAGTGACCCTTTTACCTTACATAAAGTTCAGAGTGAAGTAACCTTTCAACATGATGACATACCAGCATCTGCTATGCTGGCATCCACACACCTTACTAATAAGTGTCAAGATTACAGCAAATCGTTATTCTTAATACTCATTATTGTCTGTGTTGAACTTGTATTACTTTTCAAGAAGTTGTATACCTTGTTTTAACCCTACTGATTCACAGCTATCTTTGGACTTTGAGTGTAACAGTTCCAGTAAACTTGCTACATGATGCCAATGAAAACAAACAAGAAGGTGTAAATACCAATAAAATAACAATATATACATTTCCTGTATACAGTAGTCTACCTATAAGACACTTTTTTTCTTTACCACAAAATCACATGACATCCCACGTCAATGTATCAGTATTACACTAATATGCTTCTTTAATTAGTCTCTGCATGTAAAACATTCTTGAACTGTCACTGTTGTTGCTGTGTGTGTGTTTGTGTGTGTGTGTGTGTGTGTGTTGAGCTGAGAACACGCACTACATTCCTGCCGTCATAAGGCAGGTCTGATCTGAGTCACGCTACAAGAGAGAGAGAAACACAGAGACAGATAGAGAGAAATAGGAAATAAACTCATCCATCCATTTTCTAAACCGCTCAGTCCCAAACGGGGTCACGGGGGGCTGGAGCCAATCCCAGCCAGCTACGGGGGAAAGGCGGGGTACACCCTGGACAGGTCGCCAGCCCATCGCAGGAAATAAACTCATTTGAATGAGAAAATAACATAAACCACACTTGTAAACTCTGAGCCTTTGCTTTGATGTAGTTACTGGACGTGTGGACGTATCCTCTGAAGATTACAGGAGGACCGAGAAAGGAATACATTCATCACAGCTTTCAGGTTGGATTTGTTTAGTTGTGTAAACGTTTTAGCTCACTTATGCTTGTTTTGCTTTCGAGGCTTCACTGGCTGTGACTCACTGGAAAGAAACAGTTCATGTCATGCGAATGAACTTTTGTACACAAAGAAATGTCAGGGTTTCTCCTTTCCCATATATTTAGTCCCAATGAGAACTAGAGCTGCAACTCTTTCAATAAGAAAATGTCAAAATTCAGCTGTTCAATGTGAATACTTCCTGTTTTTTTAAGTGTTCTGTGATAGTAAACTCAGTATATTTGTTTTTATATTAGCCAAACAATTAGTCGATTAATCAAGAAAAGAACTGTCAGAGTAACTGAAAATAAAAGATAGTAATAAATAGTTGCAGCCCTAATGAGGATTTTAAATGCTAAAGACTTTTTCAAACATTTTTGAAGATGTATTTATGGCTGGCAGTCATGCTGAACATACAGTCTTGGGTTTCTGAAATATTGTTGAGTTTTCTTTAAGATTTGCTCCTGAAACAAATGTTTATACAGAATAATCTCCAGTCAAACTAACATTCAAGCTAAATTTGATAAGCAGCAGTGTGCAACACCGGACATAACCTCAGGCAAGATGCAATTTTAATGAAACAGATGAGAGATAAGATAGTGAGCTGAGTTATTGCTGACACTCAACACAGCTGCACTGGTTCCTATATCTGGCAGTGAAACACTGAAGATGTTGCTTGTGCAAAGACAGTGTTCTGGTTGCACGCTTTTGTTCTTTTCCGCTCTTGAGCAGGTGCAAAGGAAAGAGGCAGCAATAAATTGTTGTTGTGTGACTTTATTTACAGGCAAGAAGACTAAAGTAAAAGCAAAGAGGGGGGCTTACAGTGGTGTGAAAAAGTGTTTGCCCCCTTACTGATTTCTTATTTTTTGCATGTTTGTCACACTGTAATGTTTCAGATCATCAAACAAATTTAAATATTAGTCAAAGATAACACAAGTAAACACATCATGCAGTTTTTAAATGAAGGTTTTTATTATTAAGGGAAAACAAAATCCAAAACTACAAAGCCCTGTGTGAATAAGTGTTTGCCCCCTAAACCTAATAACTGGTTGGGCCACCCTTAGCAGCAACAACTGCAATCAAGCGTTTTCGATAACTTGCCATGAGTCTGCCACAGCGCTGTGGAGGAATTTTGGCCCACTCATCTTGGCAGAATTGTTGTAAGTCAGCCACATTGGAAGGTTTTCGGGCATGAACTGCCTTTTTAAGGTCATGCCACAGCATCTCAATTGGATTCAGGTCAGGACTTTGACTAGGCCACTCCAAAGTCTTCATTTTGTTTTTCTTCAGCCATTCAGAAGTGGACTTGCTGGTGTGCTTTGGATCATTGTCCTGCTGCAGAACCCAAGTTCGCTTCAGCTTGAGATCACAAACGGATGGCCGGACATTCTCCTTCAGGATATTTTGGTACACAGCAGAATTCATGGTTCCACTTATCACAGCAAGTCTTCCAGGGCCTGAAGCAGCAAAACAGCCCCAGACCATCACACTACCACCACCATATTTTACTGTTGGTATGATGTTCTTTTTCTGAAATGCGGTGTTACATATACGCCACACATAATGGGACACACACCTTCCAAAAAGTTCAACTTGTGTCTCTTCTGTCCACAGACTATTATCCCAAAAGTCTTGGGGATCATCAAGATGTTTTCTGGCAAAACTGAGACGAGCCTTTATGTTCTTTTTGCTCAGCAGTGGTTTTCGTCTTGGAACTCTGCCATGCAAACCATTTTTGCCCAGTCTCTTTCTTATGGTGGAGTCATGAACACTCACCTTAACTGAGGCAAGTGAGGCCTGCAGTTCTTTGGATGTTGTTGTGGGGTCTTTTGTGACCTCTTGGATGAGTTGTCGCTGCGCTCTTGGGGTAATTTTGGTCGGCCGGCCACTCCTGGGAAGGTTCTCCACTGTTCCATGTTTTCGCCATTTGTGGATAATGGCTCTCACTGTGGTTCGCTGCAGTCCCAAAGCTTTAGAAATGGCTTTATAACCTTTTCCAAACTGATAGAGCTCAATTATTCTCTTTCTCATTTGGTTTTGAATTTCTTTGGATCTCGGCATGATGTCTAGCTTTTGAGGATCTTTTGGTCTACTTCACTTTGTCAGGCAGGTCCTATTTAAGTGATTTCTTGATTGCGAACAGGTGTGGCAGTAATCAGGCCTGGGTGTGGCTAGAGAAATTGAACTCAGGTGCGATAAACCAGTGTTTTGACAGGGGGGCAAACACTTGTTCACACAGGGCTATATAGTTTTGGATTTTGTTTTCCCTTAATAATAAAAACCTTCAGGGGCTTATGTATAAAGAGGAAGTTGAGACAAAAGTTAGACAAAGGAACAAACTGATATCACAACTGAAACGTTAAGTTTTCACACTTCAGAGCTAAAATGTGGCTCCGCCATAGGCAAGAGAGACACCTACATATACACCAACAGCTGGGTTTGTCTATAAACAGCATTTCCTTTGTTTCCCAGTTCATTCTCTCTTTCACAGATGTTTGGCTGTTGACAAGCTGGCCTGTGCTAAGAGGGGTCAGGGGTCCGTGAGCGATACTTCTTATCTTCTATTAACAGGCAGTGTCATCATGACATTACATTCTGGGCATTTTGCTATAAAAGCAGTACAGATATTGACTACTCTAAGGGCTCATAAAAATGTATATTCACTTACTCCTTCAATCTGCAGTAGGGGTGCAACAGCCTCTTAATGTTAAAACCATCACCTTGTTAATATACAAAAGGCCACCAGCCCTGAAAGAGGAAGTGGACTGGTTTCCTGTAGGTTTTTAGAGTCTTCAGTTCCACTGTGTCTATCAAAAATAACAGCTGTGGCCTATCTGAAGGGCTTTCCACAAAGAGATAACGCTAGTCTGGCAACTTTCTTCAAGTGTTACATGTCCAACCTATGTGTTAGGATAGTTCCCCACAGCCCTGTCAGATGAGCTGGAGCACCACTGCCACCACTATTCTTGAACTTTTACAAAGCTTTTGATTCAGTTGAGCATAATTAAATTTTTGAAGCCTTGAAAGACTTTAGATATAGAAATACATTTTCTCCTATTACTCTTCTATTACACCTAGATTCTATTGTGATCTATATAGTCAACAGGATTTTTAGAAACAGCCCTATAAACCTCTCTGAAGAAGGGCACATAGTCAGGAAGCTAAAACAAATGCTCTGGGAAGCACTAGCAGATACTGTCCTCTATCCTGATTATACAAATACTGAAAAACTGTAAATTCAGTGTACAGACACCTGTGTAGAAGGTTTTATGGGAATGGTGCACTCTTTTGGGCCTTGGAGTCTCAGGATCCAACTAAGTAAAAACCTAGGAGCATACATAAAGGAATTAGAAGGCTGTGGACCACAGTTAGTGAAAATATTTTTTTTGATTTAACCAATAAACAATTATTGGTTAATAGTCAGTCATAAAGGACACTACCTGTCAAACTGAGTTGTCAAGTCAAGATTTATGGCCCTTGATGCTGTCACAGTTTCCTGCCCACCCATAACCCCCAGTCAGTTTTCCAGGGATTTTATTGTTTTATTGATTTACAGCTTACACCTGGAATCAGGAAACACCATCAGATAAATGAATGTAGGTACTCGGTTTACATCATTACCTCTGTAAATAGATCCATGGGAAGTGCTCCTGGGTTATGCCACATTCTTACACAACAGCTTTGTCAGGTGTTTGCATTAGTCACAGGAATTCTTCTTTTGTGACGCTGTTGTTTCTAATGTAATTGAAAGTCATGAATGACTCCTGTCATATGTCTTCTTTTGTTCTAACTTGAAAGTGTTACTGGTGTTTGCAAATTTCTGTTTTTTTCTTTAATTCCTGGCCAAAAAGTCATAAAATGCCCTTTTTACATCCGCTTCCAAATAGTCCCTTCTTAATCAAGTATTGGCTGTTTACTTTTAATCTTTACTTATTTATTTTTTACATTGCATTATTCTCAGGGGCTGTAATAGTATGAATTTGTCTCCTGTATAATCTAGAGGTCTCTGAATTAATGGAGGACAAAAACATAATGTGTCATGTGATGGAGGAGCTCGATGATGATGTTGATATGGCAGAAACCAAAGATCAGCCACGGGCCAACAACAAGAGCCACAGCTGGTTAAATGGTAATAGCTGCTTCATTATTTGTTTTGAATTGGTAAACTTTGCATTTATCTTTCCTCTTCTTTGCCACTTTCTAAGAGGGTCTTTCTTAGGTTCTTGTTTTTGTCCCATTTTCAGTATTAAGCAAATGAAGAACTGTTCTTTGTCGCTCCTTCACTCTCAGGTCAGTGTGTTCTGGCAGTGCCAAGCTGTTCAACGTTAAACCCCAGTTTTGATCTGTCTCTGTGCCGCGCCAAACTGGAGGATGAAGGCTTCCAGGTCAACACACGCACAGATGGCCTGCTGTGGCGCAGCAAATTATAGATATTTTTTTATCTTGACCTGCCTTTAATTCAGATTTTTAATTTGATTGTTTTGTATCATGTTAGATTCCAGACACTGACATGGAGACTCCACTGAGGACAGCTCTGGACGTCCCCTCAGTCAGAAGATACATGGTTTTTAACTCGGCCTTCTTCCATTTCATAATGGCACCGGTATGATCATACATCTCTGTTCCTCCAGTCTTATCAATGCTTTACCCAACAGTATCACTTTCTTCTAATTGCTCTGCAGGTTTGCTTCTCTCACTACGTTTCTTTTATTTAGTTCTTATTCTTTAAGAGGCTGAGATAGCTGGTCTTTCTGTTCCTCAGGATAGACCTATAGGAAAAACTCAGTAGCATCTTTGAGTCCTGTCTAATAAAAACTGGCAAGTTGAATATATACACCCTCACCTCTGCATCCACCAGGTGCTGTATGTGGTGGTGTGGTGTGCCATGTTCTCCACCTTCCATCACTACATAACTGTCAACAACTACTGGGTCCTCTGTCTCTTTGTCAGCCTGGTCTCCATCGTCTTCACCACAGCCATCATCTTTGTCCTGCACCACAGTAACAAGGAGGTAAATAGGATCTAAATGTCATATTAAAATGAATTTAATATTAATAATGTAATTATGACACTGTTGGTCCAAGCAGGGAAAGTCTTACACAGATTTAAGTTTGGATTTTGCAATTTAATCCAAAGAATTGTTTTCATCCTGAATCAGACATCGCAGCATTTCTAAAACCTTCTATGTGACATGTTTCAGTGCTGATAAGAGTGAATGAGAACTGCTCCTAAAATGTATTTCTGTGTATGTTTCTGTGTCAGATCAACATGAATTTAGATGTTCGGTTAATCCAAGTGAATGAGAGGATGGTGAAACACAAGCTGCTGGTGGCTGTGGCCGACTGGGTGCAGAACTGCACAGGAAACATGCAGGTTTTTCTTTTAAAATCAGCTACAGCTGAAAATAAGAGGCTCCAAATGTAATAAAAATAATACATTTGTCTGTGTATACTGTTGTTGCCTACTGTTCAGGCTATAACACACAACTGTTAGTGTGTGTTATTCCTGCAGTTATGTTTATTCTTAGTTTTTGTATTGCTCTCCTTTGTAATGTATTGGAAACAATGTGGCAACTTAAAGAAGAATATAAAGCAGAAGTAACAAGATGATGACTCAGAGTACTACAAGAAGAAGACAAGCGAAATGACACAACAAAATAGCAATTAAAACAACATACCAGCAGGCATAACAACACAACAGTGGCAATAAAAATACACATCAGCTGTCTAAAATAGCCATAAAATATTTAAATCCATCCAATATTTATTCTGACATATACAGTATCTTTTGAAAGTCTGGAATCTGCACTAGAATGTAAAATAAAGTTGTGTGGGTTGAGTTTAGACATGACTTTCTAAAAATGAACCCATAGAGGATTTTTACAATTATTGTCTATTGGTGTAGGCACCAATCTCATTTGATCTCATTCTCATTTGATCTTGGTCTCAGCCCTGTAATAGACTTGTGACCTGTCCAGGGTGGACCCCAACTCTCGCCCAGTGTTGACTGGGATTGGCTCCAGCCCCCCCACAACCCTCTTCAGAATAATCAATATAAATAAATGGATGGATGGTTATTTTTTATTGACCAAAAGGTCCTAGACTAAGACACAGATGGAAGTGGGTGGGATTGCTCACATAGGCCCCAACAAACAGCGCAAAATTCGCCTACGAGATCCATGAATTACTCTTATATTACAACATTAAAAGTAGCATTAGTAGCAAACCCAAGCACACATTTTAGAAAAAGGGATGATTCTGTTGAGGAATCTTTATCAAATAAATAAATAAATAAAGAGAGTAATCTGAGTACTGCAATGAAATGTTAAAAACTAATCTGCTCCAATGGAATATTTTTAACCTACTATATATGGCTTATACTGGAGTGCATCACAAATCATGTAGGAGTAAAGAGCTTATAAAAATATTCTTGTGGGTGGTGATTAGAATGGTCTGGAACCTAGAAAAAACATCAGATTAAACTGAATCTGAAGACTTTTTATTTGGCAGCTACTAATACAGCTGTATTCATCTTATGGTCTCTCTGCAGTTGTACTTTGTGTATTGGGACATTTCCCACTGTCTGAGGGCACTGACTGAAACATTAGAGGAGCAAAGTTCTCAGGTGAGTGAGTTGAGTAAATCTGTTGCTTTGTTTGGTCTCCTGCTGCTTTATTGTTTTTACTTGTGCTTCCAGGTTAGTGCTCTTTTGAAATCACTGTAAACATAAATCCAGGTTCTGTTAAAAGGAGATTTATTTCCATACAGAAAGAAAGAAGAAGAAATTTACCCTCATATTTTTCATTCTTGGTATGTGAAAGAAGTTAAAATGATTGTCACATTTTCACCAGAGCAAACTGAAGAAGAAAATGTCCCATCTCATCCTTCTGACCGAGGCTGTTGATTCCAAGGTTGTTGATCCCGAGGTCTGTGAATTAGATGTGGAGAGGGATACAGACGAACAAAGGCCACTACTGAGAAGTGAAGACACGAGCTGTAGCACCTCATCCAGCCAACAAAAAGACCCTAAAGTCACCACCAACTATAGCCTCATCCCTGTTGCTTCCTTACCTGCTCAGGTAAGAGAGGACTTCACACTGAGGGTCCACCCTGGACAGGTCACCAGTCTATCAAGGACTGACATGTAGACAAACAACCACACACACTCACACTCACTCCTATGGGCAATTTATAGTCGACCTCATTACATTGCTTCATAAAAACAAATTTTAGCTACTGAATTATAAAATAAATCACACAAATAAACCAAACGTTCCATGAGAGCTTTGGTCAGGGAGGAGGACCCTTCATGTTGGAAGTGGACAGATTTTTTTTTCTTGTAATGTAAAACTGTTAAACTCTCCGAGCTGCAAAGAGTGTATGAAGTTAAGTAGTAGGTGTAGTAGGTGTAGTAGGTGTCTGCTTGCAGAATGTTCAGGATGAAAATGCATTACTATGTGTGTTAATGTACTTTTTTTGCAGGCTAAAGCGTACCAGCTTCTGATGACCTATAGTGCAGCCTATGTGAAGCTGCAGGTGTCTCAGAAGTTGTCAGGGCCGTCACATCACCGCCTGCAACCCCGGATGAATCACTGCACCACCGCTCCTCTCTGCTTCTGCCAGTACATCACAAAAAAGATCCTCCAATAACAGGGCTGGTCAATGGCAAATTAGGAACCTGGCACCAGGAACCAATGCTGTATGTTTCTACAAGACTTTCACTTTGCACACATTCTCTAGAACAGACAAACTGACATGTGGGGCCATTTGCTCCAGAGCAAATGTGGTTTAACTTTCTTTTCCAAGGACCTTTTGGTACAGTAGAGGTTTACACTCTGTTTTTATATCTATTCTTCCATCCTGTAGGCTACTGTACCTCTACTACTGCTGTCAGGTCCATCCAGCTGCTGTAAAACAATATTTGCACTCTTGTACATGAGATTCAGAGTACTAGTTATTGTTGTTTAATAAATTATTTGCCCAAAAAATATATAGATTCTTGTGAGTTGCAATAGACTCTACAGCACTTATTTTTGTGAGTGACCTGGAGGCTGTGTTGGGAAGCTTGCTGGTTTACTTACTAGTTGGATCCTCTTGTCACAGGTTTCAGACATCCATGAGTTGTTAGCAGTTACTCAGATTTGTCTTGTGACCTTTCAGAGGAATAGTTTCCCAGTTACATCATCACAGAGGAACTGTGTGTGTTTGCTTCCACGGCTTTATGTGTGAAGGTGGATCTGTGTTTGCAGCAGGCTGGCTTTATATTTGTACCATTCTCTAATATTACCAGTGAATATCCGATAGCCCTGATTCTGCGGCTGAGATGACAGCCCAGCATGAGAGCGACAGGATGACACAAACATGCACAGCTAGACAGCCAGCGTGGCCCATCCAGGGGAGGCTGGGATTGTGTGATGAAGAACAGAGGCATGCAGTGTGAGGCCAAGTTAAACGGCCTCAGAGATGCTGGGTCTCCTCAGGTGGCTAAACTGCCATCTGTGATACTGTGTTCGCTGGCTGGCTCAGCTCCCACCTTTTGTTTCTCCCCTCAGCCTTTTTTCTCCCATTGACCAGTGTGTTTGGGTCCATACATCACCTTTTAACTAATATTATTTAGAGCAACTAATTCAGATTTTAAAAATATTTTTACTGTGTGAAATTTGGCTTCTATATCTGATACATCTTCTATATCTGATCACTGGTGATGAAAAACAAGAGCAATCATTGCCAAATCAGACTTTGTACTTTGAGCAAGTTGATCACTATTTGCTATCGTATTTTTGTCTGCTGCTGTGTAACTCAAGCTGAGAAAATACTTGCACAGAGAATTGTCAGATATCTGGATAAGGTGTTTACATGCCACAGTATCCTAGTTTCTACAGATGTACTCCACCTGGAGGTGGGCAGCGTCTACACAGACCAAACCTGATCACAACCCGGACTCATGAACATATAAATGCATTCAATGTGAAAGGAGTTTCTTGTAGTGATAAACCTATAGAGAATTAGCTTCTGAGCCTGCAGCTCCCCTGGCTTTATACAGCTTTGTGGGGAGTTTCAGCTCATTGTTTAGCTTTCAGACCGGCAATGTTACTGCTCTCACAAACAGTTTTCAAAAAAACTTAAATTTGGGTTTATACAATATAAGCAGCATATAAAAAAAATGAGCAGCTGTAAAACACAAACCAACAAGATCTTGTGTGACTAAACACAAGCTAGTGAGAGATACCAGAGTTAATATTCTGACAGAGAGGGAGAAAACAGGGGCATCTATAAATAGCACTGTAGTGATGAAGAGAGAGGAGAGGCCACAGACAGAATGAGAGGTGGAAAACAGACCTGAAAAATGAGACACTGTCTGCTCCACTGTGTCATTCACAACCCTGAATTAAATTCTTTTATTCATTACTCAAACAACTGAAGTCAGAAACAACCAATGCATGTGCAATACAGCTATGAACATAGTTATAATAGTAAACCCCAAGAGAACCACGTGTACACTGGTAATTTTTGGCTTTTTGAACAAGCAACTGGTCGTATTTACTGTACAAGCTCAAAACCAAAATGAAATATGGAAAGAAAATGAAGAAAAACAATCTAGCAGCTGTATAGCAAACAGCTACGGTTTGTGTTGCTGAGCATGGAGGAGTCCTATCAGAAAGCATACAGGGAGATGCAGCCTCACGCCCTAAAAATTAGATATGCTAAGAGTCTCTGTTCAGTAAACACACACTCACTGTCAGAGCCTTCTGTACAATAACAATACTGACCAACAATGTGCTTCATTTACTCTTTTAACACTGAAATATCACTGTGTCAATTATGTAAAGTCAAAGCCTGTATTTATCAAACTGCTAAAAGTGAAATCATGCACTTACATGTAAAATAATGGTAAGAAAATCCACCTTTACTGCAACTTACACACTAGAAGAAAAACATTTTGGGACACCTTTTTATTTATTTGTGTTCTAGTTAGATGAGAAAGCTGATAGCATTCTCCTGTCTTTCTGATAAATATGAAGCTACAGTCAGCGGCAAGTTATCGTGGCTTAGCTTGGTGCAAAGACTGGAAACTGGCCCTGTCCAAAGATCCACTTAAATGCACCTCTAAAATATACAAATGAATGTTACATCTCTCTCTTTAAAATCTGTACAAAGGCCAAAGTGTAAAAACAACCATTTCGAGTTGCTAGGAGACATATTTTATTATCTGGCAGGCTAGCTGTGTCCCTGTCTCCAGCTACCATGTTAAGCTAACAATCCTGATTTCAGCTTCATACTGGTATCTTTTTTATTTAACTCTCTACAAGAAAGCTAATAAAAAAAATTGTTCCTAAAATAACAAACTGTTACTCTAATAATAAAATCCATTTATGAAACTTATTTTCACTTAAAATGCTTTAAAATGTGATTGCTCTGGAGGTCAACAGTACAGGTGTAAAGCCAAGTCTGAAGAAATATCATTGATCATGGGGAATTTGCTAGGAGAAGCGATAAAAATAATAGGGTAGCCATAGTCTAGTTACGGTTCCTTCCTCCCCTTTGCAGTTTGGTTTTCCTTTTGTTCCAAATGTTCCTATTCACTACTGTAAACACAATATAACAATATCAGATTGTCCATACTTAACATGGTAATTGCTATTTTTTTGTAGTAAAATACAACAGTGAGTAAAACAGATTAGAATAGATGAAACAGATTAACTACATGGCCCCAGTAAGGCATGTTATGTTTGCATTTTTCTCATTCTTACATGTAATTTATAGAAGTTTGATCAATACAGGTCCACTGTACTTAATATTGTACATCAATGAAATATACTATGGCACAAATTGTATTTATAAGGTCTATATTTGTGCTCAAACATTTTCTTCAAAATCTGTAATATCTCTGTATAATTCTTTTTAAAACACCAGGCCCACCAGAGGGAAAGAAGAAGCAGTAATAAGTCCAACAACCCATATGAGCAGGAGAAAGAAAAAGAGAAACAAAGGGGAGCGGAGAAAAGATTTCATATATGAGCAGAAAGTGCTACAATACAATATAGGCAATACCATCTCTTTTACCTATTGGAAACATTCATTTTCAGAGGCCCTGTAACTCCGGCAACCTCCCATAGTAGTTATAACTGTGTTGGCTCATACAAACAACAGCACATCTGCTGCTAAGGGCTCCGCTACATTATGGACACCGTACTCATATGGGGGAAATCCAACTGGCTGCAGAACAACAGGGAAACAGCGTCACAGGAGCTCACAGCTGCACATCTAGCCTCAATATTAAGGACAAAATGGAAACAAACTGTGGATGACATGCAGGATAATGCTGCCTCCTAAGTCTATCGCTGTACTATAGTTTCATATACAGTGTCTGAGATTAAATATCTAAGAGATGTGCAACACAAAATAGGCCAATACACTCCTAAAATACTTGAAAAAAAACAATACTGCAAAAGTTTGAAATACTTATCTAATTTTCCTCCTTTTTTGTTTTGACAGTTCAACATTTTGAAAAATACTGCACCACACACTAATATCAATTTTAGGAAGAGTCCCCACACCTGCGAGACAAGCCGTTTTTGCACTACAAGCCCAATTTTATATTTATCATGCACTATAAGAACTATGAATGTAAGCATCTGCATCATCTCATCTGGTTACAAAGTGCAATATAATCATCGTAAGATATCAAATTTCAGCCAATTCAAAGTGTCAGCTGCAGTAAATTACCGAATACCGTAAATCATAGCAGACAAATTCAAAGCATGGGTAGATATTGAATAAAGTAATAAATAATAGTTTTTAAATAAGTTAAGAAACATATAGTTCACAAGTTATTTTATCATTTCATCCAGCTAAAATGTTCATGTAACATACAAACAACCCATTTCAAATAATACTCTGTTTGGTTAGACACTCACTTTGTTCATCCAGGCTCCATTTGGTGTGTTAAATGTGCACTGATCACCCTATATCAGTCTGACAGTCTGTGTATCGGCAATAATACTACTCACTAAATCAACAGTTTCAGCATGGCACTGTTTTTGTTTTTAAAGAAAATTTGTACTTGTATGACTGAAATGTGCATTTTTCTGTCCTAATAAAAATTCTTTGAATGAGGTGTCTTTAATTTCAGCTACTGTGAGTGTCAGTTTTGTTGTTAAATACTATTCTCTCCTCTAGCGAAGGCTATACAAATTAATCAGTGTCAAATGAATTGTTAATGCCAGGAACTTTGTTTGGCTCCTGCAGGTCATATCTGAGGATAAATATGAAGCGGTCGCTGTGCTAGCAGCAATACCTGGCCTCATTTGACAGCTGTGTATATTTGGCATTTGAAAATCAGCTATGATTGGCTGCTTTTGGTTGTCAATATGTGTCTATAGGCAGCAAGTTAGATCAAAACTGTGTGTGTGTAGCTATACACAGAGGTTCAGAAAGCAGTAGCAGTTTGAGTGTCAGTGATCCTATTTCCTGCAAACGATTGAGAGTAGCTAGCTAGCAAATATGTGCCACGATTTCCCATCTGCGTGAAGTTACGGCTCCCAGTCGTCGTCATGGTGCTGTGAGGCGATGATGACTACCACGGTGAGGATGGTGCACAGCACAATGGAGGCAATGCCAACAGCCAAGCTGATGAAGGAGAAGTTGCGTGCCTCACGGGAGGCTATTTCTGCTGTCACCATGTCCCCTCTGGCTATTGCCGTACGCACCTAAATCACGCAGGAAGGTGGGGGATGGGTGTGTAGGAGAGAAGAGAAATGAGAATATGTTATGTAACAAGAAGATGCACCAGTAAATGCAGGAGAAAGTCTAAACCACCACGATCAATTTCACTGCAGTACAGCCTTAATGTGCAGAAAGAGGCCACTGCACACAACATTAACACACCATAGCAGCATATACAAGTCAGACCAATGGGTCCACACCCTGTCAGCTCAACTCAACTCAACTCAACGCCAGCTGAGCAGGCCCAGATCCATTGTATCCCGTTGCACCAACGATGATACAGTTACATAATGTGTGCTGTCATGTGTATGTTGGTCGGCACAGTCTGCCATTACAGAGGCAAACAACAGGCATCATGATGCATGAGTCTTTATACTTCTAACATCACACTCAACTTAAACAGCAACAGTAAACAGCTTGCCAAGTAGCAAACTGCCTTTTCATGCACACACTGTGGAGATGACATCGCTGAATGTATACATTTGTTGTAATTTAGGATTAGCAGTTTGGGCTCGGACATTAGTCTGTGTTATTTTTCATGCCAGTCCATTTACAGCCTAAACAAAGTTAAAAATTCTGCAGAATGTTTCTGTGTTTCAACCAAGTATATCAGTTACTTCACTTATTTTCAACATGTTGGTAGAAAAGAAGTGACACAGGAAAACATCCCATTTCCACACTAGCCTTCAGGGATGAACGATCTTTGCTAACAATCACAACATTCACACACAGCCAGTAAGTCTGCGGGTTTGTTCATGAGCACACTGCTGTGTTTCTTTGGGTATTTTTATCATGAACAGGCCAGTAGAGTTATGTCTGTTACATTTTCTCCAGAAATAACTTAAGCTACCTGTCATCCTTAATAAAGAACCATAATTTATTTTAAATGTTTGCATTTTACAAGTTGTGGCCTGGGAATATTCTAGAGTTTTGCTATCGTCACTGTATGTCATCCTGTCCTCTGTGCCCTAGAGCTCCATTGCTATGTATAAACCATTAAAAAAAGTGAGCCACATAAGCAGACTAGAGGACATGGGCACTTTAGTTCATGTTGAATCAATCCCCCCCACACACTGTTCTGCTGCTAAAAATATTCATTAGTTGACTGAATGTGAATTAATAGTCCCCCAAAATACATGTTTTACTCCTATTTGGGTAGAATTTGTGAAAACCTACAGTGTCCAGTTGCTTAAAAAAAGCAGAGGTATTCATACATCTGAAACTATATATATTTGTGACCTATTTTAAAGATTTACTTCCAGGAATAAATGGCTTTGTGGCACACACAGGGTGGAAAAATCTGAAACTGAGAGACAGACTAACTCACTGGTTTTGGTCTTTTCATGGGACAACAACAAGCACTATAGAATAACATCAGTCTTACACTTCACACCTAATAGAGGCACATAAATGTTACCAGTATTTTGATAGCTCTGTGTGTCAGACACTGTTATAGTTGTGAATATTTAGAATGTTATAACATCTCATAAAAACCACAAGCCACATTAATGATCACCATGATTTTTTCCAAAGATTCAGTGTTAATGTGATTAAATGATTTATAGTATGTTACTTTTCTGCAGACTGAAATTTACCACTAATAAAATGACTCCCTGGTAGATTATTTCAATGCAAGCCAAAAATCAAAGACACACTATGAAGTGGCACAAACCTGCACTGCTTTGATGATGGCAATGATGCCTGTTGGCCAGAAGCAGCAGACGGTGGTGAGCACGGCGATGGGCAGGTAGTCATGTGGCGGTCGACGATCCATTAGGGTGATGTTGGGTGACATTTGCATTGGAGGAATCTGGCCTGGTGGGATGGCTGTGTGGGCTCCCCCAGCTGGCATGTAAGGCTGACCCTGAGCAGATGTACAGGAGAAGAAGGACTGAAGGTAAGTGCATTTCAAGAGATTTTGGCTGTTTTAGAGCATCTCACAAGCACTTTCAACTCAGAAGACACAGGAATAAGGTGACACAAGCAAAGAGAAGGCCGTGGTGATCTGAGGGAGTGATATAAAGCCTGTTAGGATTACTGGGATCAAACAGGGAGCAAGGGGGAAAAGCCTCTATCTGCATTTTTGATAACAGTCTGTCAAATTGATTTAGATGAATTTTTTACAATCTGATAGCTGTGCAAGTCATGTGAAACATCAAAAGCCAGTTAATCACAGTGCAGAGCCCCTAAAGATTAGCCTTTATAGCCAACTGGACATTTTCTGCAGGTTTGCCTTCTTACAAACCACCTGCAAAATATCTTTGTACGCTCATATCCTCAGGCTGTAATTAGCTGCAAGACTTGTTGCTCTAAGCTTCTCTAAATGAAACCGTGTTTAGAATTGTGTTGCAAATTGCTTGCATTTGTGTTTAAGGATATTTTGTCAATTACATGTAAAACGTGTTTTATCTACTTCCCTATGTTGTTAATCGTCTCACAGATTTATCCAGTGACCTCTTCTGAGCTCTTGAACCCCAGATTGAAAACCACTGATCTCGAGGACTCTACTTAATAAAACGATGAGTAATATGAACCATAATATGAACCACCAGCACTTTGAACTGACCCGTGTCTAAAGTTGCCTGTAAGATGTCACCAGCCAGAAAACTGCATGCACAATGAAGCATAGCGATGCTCTTAGATTAATTACAAATGCTGGTGCACAGGCACATTTCTGATGCATTTGCTATTTTTAGAGGCCCATCTAAGGAGAAGTAATGCAAATAGGCTTAGCCTCTAAATGCAGTGATATGTGGAATTAGTCTATTCAGTGAATATTCTAATGTGTGCTTGTGTATTTGTCTGCCTCTAAAAAATAGCCAGACAACTAAATAAAAACCCCACATCAACCAAGTTAGATAGTCAAACAATTTCACCTGTATGTAAAGATAGCAGCGTGATAACTTAATACTGTGAACAGAGTTTGGCAAGTTCTTAATTTTATGGGTCTGCATTTTTCTCATAATTTTCGAGGTAGTTTCCTAAATACAGATGTTTAATTTGAATATGTCCAATAGCCACAAAGCAGGCAAATGATTCATTTATGTGGTTTACTGAAGCATTTTAAAGAAATTTCTCTGAAAATCAACACTTGTCATATGACTTGCCATAAAACACCATATGTATTTCCCTTATTTAGTACCAAATAACACGGTTCTTTCCAAAACAATTCATAGCAAATTATTAGGAAACTATGGACCTGTAGAATAAAGTGTTACCAAAATAAAACTGTATACATGGAATCAGCAAAAGGGAAGAATGGCAAACATAAGAGCTATCATCAGTGTTATGAGTTGTAAAGAAATGTAGAATGTATTGAATTTTGAACAAAGACCTGTATAATTGTGTAGCAGCCTGATGTCAGACGTGAAATCTATAAAAAGACTCGTCTCTGACTCACCGATGCCATGGGGTACACAGGTACATAAGCTGTGCAAGGCTGCAGCTGAAGCGGGTAGCCTGGGTGGAGGTATCCTACAGGTGGATGAGGCATTGTGCCTCCAGGGCCCTGGGTCTGGACGGTGTAGCCCTGTGGGGTCGCAGGAGGTCCCATTGGGCTGCAGTGGAACTGGGTTTCTTGGAGGTATCCCTCTGAGCCCGGAGGAGGAGGTGGAGGAGGGTAGTTGGGCTGGGTGCCTGGTGCAGGAGGCATGTTGGGATGTTGGGGTACATTGGGGTCTTGTGGGCCAGGGAGGTACGGAGGAGGCTGCATGGTCTGACGGCCAGAATCATCGAGTCCTGAAATGTGAAGACAAAGAGAGACAAGAAAGAGGGTTGAATGTTGAAATACAAAAACTAGGTAGGAGAGGAATCACAAACAGAAATAGCAGAGGAAGAATAATGACAGGAACAGGTGTTACCTAACTCAAGCACTGCAACACATTTGTCTCACGTCTTATCTCACTCACTGTTGAAAAGGGGAAAACAATTACAGAGTACAGCTCCTCTGTAAGACTTCACTAAGCCTCCAGAAGAAAGAACAGGCCTGATATTTTCCAACCAGAGCAGGCTGTATGCTAATGATGACAGTGATTGACATTTTCACTCTCAAAGGCCCCTTTTCTCCTCCTTCCCCTTCCAATGATGTTTATTAGCGATCAGAAATGTGGGATTTCTGCAGTGGACCACTTCATCTGATGGTCTTCACTGAAGCGTCCATCTGCTTTTGGACATCAGAACATTTTATGCTCACACCTTTGCTCCCTTTGGATTTGTTAATATTAAACATGACTGATAGGATGTCGTGTTTTCACAGCAGGGAAGTAGCTGCAGGGTGCGGTGATCCATTCCGACAGTGGCATTAAGAGGGAAGAGGAAAAGAGATAGAGATAGATGGAGGTGAGGATGAAATGAGAGAGGAAGAAGGAGAGCAGGAGGAAATCAGAGCGCATGGCGGCTGAGTGATGAGGGATGACGAATAGTGCTCGGGGACCGGCTTTACATAACAGCCCCCGACTCTGTCACAACTAGGAAGTGGACCAGAAACCGAGCGAGCACAGGGGAAGGGACACCTTTAAAATGCCATGATGTGATGTGACAAACAGCTTAGCAAACGTGAAATAAAATATATGTGTGAGCTGTGGGTGTTTATCTGCCTATGCCTCCAATTATATTTGGAACAGTTTTTTCCATTTTGAATCTATTTAAAATGATCAAATATGGGTGGCCTACAGGCGAGATGTGGAACAGGTGGCCCTGTGGTGCAAAATTCATGTTAATGTGCACATCTGTGTGGGAAAAATCAAGTCAGTTTCATTTATAGCTTCTATAAGTCAAACACATCTTTCTTAGCGAACTGCTGTCACTCTTCTCAGCTGAGCGCAGGACTTGAAATTTAAATTAAAACCCTAACTGTCAGTAACAATTACATAATAAAGACCAGGATTAGAGACATTTTGTTTATGAGTTATTATACTAGTAGAAATGTTGTATATATGTGTGGTGGTTAAAAATAAACCAGATTCCAGAAGAAATATGTAATAGAACAGTATGTACTTCACATATAGACATTATTTGTGCTTATTTTATTAATTGTACTTGTTTGAGCTGAGTGGTTACGGGTTCATCAAGTTTATGTGAGTTCATGTGAGTTGGACAGTGGGTTTATGTAAATGGTCAGGAACAAGATGTTTTCTGTTTTCGAAGTACATCCCAGGGTGTTGTCTCCTGAAACTGGAGACAGGAAGCTAGGTTCAGAAATTGATGCAACAGCATAAGGGAAGCTGCTGATAAAATAGTGAGCCTGGGAGAGAGAGAGAGGGTAGACCGTGCGGCAGTGAGCAGTAGACCATGTACCTTTTGGGGACCCAGCCGGCTGGGGGAAGACGCTGACTGACTCGGGGGTGACGTGCTCTGACAATCTGCTTATGCTTTATCTATTTCATTGCAAGAGGAGAGTCTCTGTTCTCTGATCTCTGTTCCCTAACGACAAGATTATCTGTTTAAAGAGAATAATTGTAATATTAAATGATCCTTTAAATTGTAATGGTTTGTCTGAATTAATTTAGTTGGTATCTCACTCTTGCCACGACATATGGATTAACATTATTCCTGTCAGACAAGGACTTGTAGTTGATAGCAAAAACAAATACTGGTAGTTTCCCATTCCTCCTGCTGTAACTGCTTTCAGGTGGGTTTACAGGTGCAAATTAATCTCTTATCTTAGATACATTAACAGTACTGACGTCACATGGGCCACAATCGATCCTGCAGGTCATGTGATAGTCTAAACAATAGCACACGAATATACCCACAACACTACAACAGGAAAAACAATGACTGTTGTGGCGTTTTGTCAACTTCTTATACATCCAAGGTGTTTCATTAGTAGGCTAACAGTGAAGTGTTGTTCCTCCTTGGCCATGCAGTCTTACTTAAAGCCCAAACTGCTGCCGACTACCATAGGATGCCCTTTACACACTGGCGTCTTAAAGAGTCATTATCGGCTTTATTTATTTATTTATTCTACTGTAAAGCTGCAGCTCATCCGGCGCTTGAGCTCCAGTAGCTACCTGGCCCAACATAAAAGAGACAAACGTTTCCTTTTGCAGCTCCAGACATTCAGGATTATTAAAGTCTGAACACGCGCAAATGAATTGGCGTGCACACGCAAAGGACACCACACTAATGACTATAGTCAGACGTACGTAGGCCTGTGCGTAATGATGATTATGAGGCACAAAGAGACAAGAAAAAACCTATTATACATTGCAAAATACTACAATTTTCATTCACATTTTATGCAGAAAGCGAATAAACCCCTTAGAAAATTCCCTACCCAAGACAAAAATAGGACCCCAAACTCCGACAATGTGTCTTAACTCTCGGACAGAATGAGGCCCCATGGTGATCTTTTTTTCCAGGCTGCACCCACACAGCGGTGCACCTATAGAAACAGCACTGTACCGATGAATAACGCATGGGGATATTGACAAAATGAAGATGGAGAAAATGCACTGACAAAAAAAAGGCACCGGTGCATCAAACTGCCTATATAAATCCCATAGAACCTATTTCTCTAATTGCAACTGGGTTAACTGGTGGCTCATTAAGGCCACGTTCAACACAATTAAAACACTCACCGTGTTTTTCCGACGACATGCCTTCCGATCTTCTGTCCTCCTCCTCCTTTGATGGGATGTATTTTACTCCGACTGGTGGTAAAAAGTCCCTCCTTTGGTGCGAGGTGATGCAGACTTATTCCAGACGCGTGCAACCCATCCTCAAGATGTCTTCATCTTAATAATATTGTTCGACCGTGGGTGTATTTAACTTAAGGTTGATCTTTTCTTCTTTAAGTAAACCCTATTCTCTTGCAACGCACAGACCACAGTATATCTCCTGTGTGTGGATGCGTCTCCACTAACGCGTCACTGTACATTGAATTAATCAGACACAAAGCTATTGTTGTCTTAAAGCGACAGCCCGGATTGGCAAAACGCACAGGCACTGGATTGAAACATCCCACTACTGCTCAACAAAGAATCTGCTTCTGTATTAGATGGCATTTCACAGCCTCAGTTTTTTCTTTCACCAATTTTGTGCTCAAACGATTTTCTTTGCAAGAAGCCTCTGTTAACAGGCCACCACGAAGCCTTTAGAACAGACGGCTGATGATGCCTGTAACCAGGCATTTCATGTTATTGCTCATGATTTTAATTTCCACAGATATCTTGGACAGTATATTACTGAACACAGATTTTACTGCTGTACAACACATTACAATCCAGAGTTCATGTTCATTGCCACAGTCTCTACATTGGTCTGATGGTTAAAATCATTATGTTCTTTGTGATCAGAAATATTCATGTAAACATATTTTGAGGCACAGAGCACTTGGTAGCAGAAACATGTTAACATACACCATCTCTCTACCTCCCCCATACATCTCTTTCTCACACCTTTCACACAAAGAAACGCTTGGCTGCAGGCATTTTGGCATGCTCTCACGTTCATCCTCCCTCCCTGTCTTCATCTTCTCAGTGGGTGTAGAGGGAGGCAGTGAAGACGATATCCCTGCGGATGGATAGGGAGGCTCTCTCCATTTTGCTCCCCAGGACGGAGTCTCCCACGATGCGGGCGGCCTGACGCACCTCCTTCAGTACCTCGTCCAGGCGTTGGATGCAGCGGACCACCGTGCCCTCCTGGACATCTGTGAGCAGGGCGATTTCTGCAAACGGCTGGTGAAGGGGAGAGATATGGCATGTGATACGATGCAACACTAGCAGCAAAAGACAAGTTCAGTAGGTTACATCTAGAAGGAAATGCAAATTCCAGCTTCTTAAATGTGGAAATGTGTTTTTCTTACCTGAAATCGACATCATTTGGCCTCAAATTCAGTCACAAATGGCATGTGTACAGTATGAGCGCTACATATTTTCACTGCGATGAAGAGGGGACTGTCTGCAACTTTTTGCTAGGCTTACCTGAGATGGCAGAACATGGGCCCAAACATGGTCATGGCAACTGTCAGGTGATATACGCAAGGTTGCAACAACATGTGACATCTATCTTTGCAGCTGAGATCAGATCCCTGTGCAAGAAAGACCACCTCCCGATGTGGTCTAAGCACTTGGCATCCAACATACTGATCTGACAGCATTACTACTGCATTGTGTTCTCCAAGCATCTACAACTAATTTAAACAGGCTCTCCAGTGATTTAGTAACACACTTCTATAAGCCTGGGGGACTCACAAGAGTTATATTAAAAAAAGATTGCTAAAAACAATTAATGCAGCAGAGGTTAAGATGTCCCGAAGCTCCAAAAGAACTGTATCCTACAGTTCCCATAGTAAGTGATGCAATTTGTTAGAGCCTCACTGGCATTAATGCTGATGTGCCCACAGACCTCGGAAAGCTCTTTTGAGAGTTGCAGAAGACATCAGACAACTATTTTCACAGACTGAAGAGTACCCATCATGATAAGTAAAATGATCTCGATATGTAATATCCATTTAGTTCCCCTTTAACACACATCCTTATGCAGATAAGATTGTGTGTTAAGATCAGGTGTAAATAGGGTCAAAATCAAGTGCAAAGGGCTGAACCTCACCATGCCTCTGGCCCAGCAGTACACCACCTCTGTCAGTCCAAACTTGAATTGGCCTACAAACTCCTCAGCTGTCTGTGGTATCCCACAGTCTCTCTGCAGCTCGCCGATACGCTGGGCCACTGACAGCACCCGATCAATGCTCTGACAGAAAAAGGGAAACAGAGAGGAACAGGAAAGAGAAAGTTAAGCCTGAAAGACAGACTTTAGTGTTACAAGCAACCATTAAATGCAGCAGTCTCTCCTCTTGCATGTACATTCAGAACATCTGTTTCACAGACTGTGTCATGACATGTCCGCTTTCACAGGACAGCAGATCTCAGAATACAAACCTTGGTTCATCAATAATTTATATGCTCATAAAGCATTTTCATGTAACAATATGAGAGTGTGTGTGTGAGAGTCACCCATGGAGGAGGCAAGGTCTATACAGTATATCAGAACACACACCTCAAGCTCACTGCTACTTTATCACATGAAAAGCTCAGATATTAATCTGTTAAAACGAAATACCAGTTTCTTCTCACCTCCTGCAGTGTGTTGGTAATGTGCGGCTCCACCTGCGTGTTCTGTGTAAAGACCAAACAGGACAGCAGGGCAGCGCTCTCTTCAGGCGCCAGAGGACTCAGGACGTTCTCGAAGAGCAGCTCGGTCAGCAGCAGCTCGTGGCTGCTGATCTGACAGGCTACACGGCCTTTCAGCTGCACCGCCCCACTGCTGTCGATATACTGGAGGGACTGAAGGACCTGGGGGGAGCAGGCAGGGAAACGGACCTCTCACTGTATTTGTTCAGGATCAATTGAGCTGAAATTGCTTTTGGCTGCACTCAGTTAGAATACTAAACTATTCCTCTAAGAAATAGCAGAGAGATAAAAACGCTGACTAGCTGCAGTTTCTCAAACATGGAGTTGTGCTACTTGAGGATTGACAAAGAGCATCTCCTCCAATTTCTCACATCTTAAATAATGAATACCAAATTCTGCACTCCAACGGGTGATTCAGAGTTCCTTATTTTAGAAAGAATAGACTAAAAAAAAAACCTTTGTTCATCAGTCCATAATGTTGTTAAATCAAAACCAGGGCTTGGCTATGTACGATCCGTATCCAGAGACTGTGATAATTATGTAAGTGGGGGTTGTAGAAGTAGTATACTTTTATTGTTTGCTAATGTGTTGCTGCGATTGTTTGGTCCTTGGAGCTGCCTTGTGCTGCAAGGCAAATTTCAGATTTTATCTGATAAAATGTTGTTTGTTCACTCTAAATTGAATTTTTAAATATTCACATTGGGCTCTAGGATGTTGTCGTGGGTACTTTGCAATATTCTCTGTCATTTTATGTCCTAAATGATTAGCTGAAAAATAATTAGCAGAATAATCAGTAATAATACTTCTACTGGAGTCCCAACACAAATTAATGTTGCACTTCTACTGTTGCAGTGTATATAAATGGTAGGCTAAAGGCCTACATGAAAATGTAAATGCTTTAAAACATAACTGGTATGATAAAGATAACAGTCAGGAAAATGCCCTGACAGAAACTGGTCAGAACCGCGAATCAAACCTTGATCCTCTGGTGGTATTCAGGCAGCAGAGACAGAGACTGGTCCGATGCCAGGAAAAGCAGCCTGTCCAGCTCCTCCTGTAAATTCATCCTCTCCTTAAGCTGAACAAACTGAAGCACAAGCACACAGACACACTGAGTACATAAGTGCTGCACAGAGCTTGATCTTATCATAATAATTTTAAAAAAAGCAACATTCTATTGTAGCAGAGAGAAAAATCAGTCCTCTCATTGACAGCACAGAAGAGTCTTCAAGTGAATATGTTACATAAACCCACTGAGGCCAGTTACTGAATATTACCAGCTTGCACTGTAGAGCATCTTGCATTAACTCTTTCTTTGCAATACCCATAATGCTGCATGAAAACAAGGAAGCATGAATCTACAGTGATACTGCAAGTAAGAGATGTTTTTAAGAAAAGCGCTTGTGTGAGAGTGTGTATGCGTGACATGGCTCAAATGACACGCTGTGCCTGTGAGACATTGATGAGCTGCAACTGTGAGCCTATACAGGTAATTATAGAAACAGCCAGCTCAGATTCTCGCATCTCATCTCCTCAACAATCCTGCCAGAAGACAGGACACACAACACAAAAGCAGGACTCTTGTGGCAGAATTTGATGTTATTATTGTGAAAGTAGAAGAGAAAGGATGGAAAGAGAAAAGGAGACTGACGCTGGAATAAAATGAGACAAATGACAGGAGGCATCAAAAGGGGGCCAACTGCAAAATAAGTGTCTTATGTTTGGGTGTGATGCTAATTAGCTGCATAAATATGAAAACACCGCAGTAAGGCACATCTGTATTAACTAAGTGAAACTGAACACTTGCCTCATTATTCATCTGCATAGTACATCTCAAAATTATTACTTTTTCTGCTTACATCAAGGACTGCCTCAGTGATTAAAACATCAACACACAAACACACACCTGCTCTGAGAATGTGGGCGAGTGGATGCAGCTGAAATGTCTGGATGTGTCCTGCAGCACGTGGAGCCTCATGGAGCCCTCCACCACATCAATGCTCTTTAGCTGGAGGTCATTCACGGGGTCCAGGGATGCTATGCCGCCAGGGTTGGCCTCAGCCAATCGTAGGAGCTCCTGTGTCGCCGTGGAGATGGCTTGACCGGGAGGATCATGTCTACAGGACAACAGAGTGATGAAACAGTGAGACAAAATTTGACAAATTGGATTCCTGAAGACTTACCCAAAGTCATCACATTTAAAATTCGGTAATTTCCACAATGTTAACTGTGTAAAACAATTTACATCCCTACAACGTGAGTTAATATCACAATCACACACACCTATTATTACTTAGGTTTTAATACAGATGTGACAATTAGACCCCAGGTTTATTCTCATTCTCTCACACCTGAATCTTGGCTGTTGCCTCTTGTTATAGTTATCGATGATCCGGTCAGGAATCACTTTGAGGGTTTTCGCTGTGATGGCTGAGATGTCCTGAAACTTCAACTTCTGCACCGTGTGGCTGCAAGGACCTGGTTAAAAACAACATGAGAAAGGACAAACTAATTCTACTTTTGTACTAACTGCAACCTGCGCAGTGAAAGCATAAAAAAAATGTGCAACTACTTTTAGTAAATGTGTAGGAAGTCTAGGGGTGTAGATTAAATTCTGTGTTAATGAAGGGAAACCAGAATAGGTGTGTGTCCATCTCCACAGAGGTGCAGGTACTGTATCTGCACCTGTTTGTCTGTCCACCAACCTTCAGGTATGAAGAGAGTTGTGTTGTAGAGGTGAGGGAAAGCTGTGTTGTCGCTGCCTTTTCCTTCTCGTTCCTCATTGCCTTTCTCACAAATGATGAGAGCTGTGAAGGTACGATTGACTGAGTCACTGGACACCTGTCATGGAGACAAGACAGAACAGATGAGTAGAGGTTAACACAAATGTAAAAACAAGGGAATACACAGTTAACAATGTTAATACTGTAGTCCTATTGCTGTGCAGTCTGAAGCCCAATGAGGCAAATTTGTGATTTATGATACCGAGTTATACAAATAAAACCCGACTTGAGACAACTGGATTCAGCACAGAGGGCTACCCTAGAACATATTCTGACTTTGCAGGACCTTATGAAGCACTTATAACAGGTTTGAGTAAAGTGTGATGAGTTTTAAAGAGTGTCCATGTCTTCAGCTGCTGCTACTGTCCAAACCACCAAGGAAAACACACACCTACCTGTAGTATAACCCCCAGGGCATTGAGATGCTGTTTGTTGTTAACCACCACAACTCGGCCCACAGACAGAGCTTTCAGCCCATTCACAGACTCCAGGATAGCGCGCTGAAACGAGAGACAACAAGGAGAAGGTGTAGGAAAGATAAACAAGCAGCAGATTACAGTATGAGCTTGTGTCTATGTGTGTGCACCTGCAGGGCTTCAGTGATGGTTCGTAGCTCTGTCACTGTGTGGTAGTAAGGCAACAGGTCGGACAGCTGGCCCTCTGTGTCCAGAGGAGGCAGAGAGGACAATGCCTGCTTCAGCTGGTTGATCCTCTTCTCCTGGGCCTGAAGCAAGAGGATGAGAAAAACAGGAGCAGGGAGAAAAAGCTTTTATTACACGTCAGCTATTATGGCTCAGGGAATATGCAAGAAAGAATTCAAAAAGAATAAAAGTTAGCAACAACAGAATGATGTAACTGTAATAAATAAATCTTTTATTCTGATTTCATTCCTAACTGCTGCATCTGTGTTGTTTGCTTGCTTCATTTCACCGTTCCATGATAAACCTTACATGTGCAGTACATCATTTATAATTAACCTGGTGGGGTACATTACCTGAACGTCTCTGTGGCTTTCGGAGAAGCTCCTCCTCATCATATCGGTCACACGAAGGGCTTCGACTCGCAGCAGGTTGAGGATCATAGTGTAGGTAAGTCTGAACTGGGACTGGAGGACTGTTGGTTTGCCCTGAACCACCAGACGGGGTGATGATGATGATGATACAAGTCAGTACAAAACTAAGTGGTGAGCGGTTTCAGGATGTAGCCGATACAGATATTTTCTATAGTCATTCTTTTTCATTTATTCTTCCTGCTGGCCTGCAAGCATTTTTTAAAATTTAAATAAAGTTTTCCAATGAACATATCATTTGACAATTATTAGTACATTATGACACAAAAATAAACTTATATTCAACAAAGAAGGGAAGACACTAGTTCTTGTACATTTTACAGAGGATAAAACACAAACCAGGGACATAGGAGGTTTATTTTTGTTGAAAAGCACATTGAAATTGAAACTTCTCCAAAGTGGCACAGAGGAAGAAAGAGTTAGAACAGCTACTCAGCTGTGTAATTAAATGTTAAAAGAAGAACCCAACATGCAGCGCCTCTCTTGACACACAGCCAAAGACACAAGAGGTAGAGATCTGCTTTATGAGAGGATATAAAGTACATCTAGAATACGTGACCAGGAGAGTTAATACCAAACCAGGCGATATATATAAACCCATGTGGCAGGTGGATGTTACAAAACTAAAGCTCTGCAGTCGAAACATGAAAGGCCTCACCAGCATCATGACATGCAGATCTGCCATCTCATGAACGCCGGCTTTACACAGAATGATGACTGTGCCTGTGGCGTCCAGACCTCTCCTGCCTGCTCTGCCTGCCATCTGAATATATTCACCTGAAAGTACAGTTCAAAACACAGAGATCAAAAACACTGTTGCCTTCCAATTTATGTTTAGGGATGAAAGAGCATAATACATAGTAGTTCAGACAAAAGAAAGGAAACACAGACAGAGAAAGGGTGGACCAAACCTGGCAGTAGATTTCTGAAGCCAGTCCCATCGTGTTTCCTGATGCTGTCAAACACCACAGTCCTGGCAGGCATGTTCACTCCCATTGCAAATGTCTCAGTGGCAAACAGCACCTGGGAGATGAAGGGAAGATACACGAGGACAGTTTGAACCACCTCTGGGCCAACATGTATTTGCGGATTGTGCTTCAATTAGTCATAGATACATTTGCAATAAAGCTAGTCCTTGTAGCACATTGTTTCACACTGTCTTGTTGTTGTTTTAACCAGCCACTCTGACTCACCTTTACAAGCCCTCGTGAGAAAAGCATCTCAATAACCTCCTTAAGAATGGGCAGGATCCCGCTATGATGGACGGCTATTCCTCTCTTCAACAGGTCCCTCATGAGCAAGATCTAAATTTTAACATCAAATATTATGGCTGTTTTCACTGTTGAGACAGCGTCAAAGCTAAATCACTGACATAATATTGATCAGCTCTGATCTCAAAGTAGGAAAGCATGGCATCAAATATGACCAAATTGTGACATATAATATGGAGAAACACACAGGGTCTACCCAGGACCTATAATTATGGTATTTGTGAGAAGTCAAGTTAAAAGTGCAGGTCAGTGGAAACTTCTCACAGAAAAAAGCTTTGTTAATGAAGCCATCTTGTGGCTGAGCGAACACATGATTCACTGGAGCTCAGGGGCTTTATGGATTTTTTTTTTTTTTTAATTTCCACATAAAGAACAAACAAGTAGGGCCAGCATTACAAACAGATGACCTGGGAAGAGTAGCACAATTAAATCTAGTTATCTACAGTAGAGGTCGGCCTAATGTTCTTAAAAGAGACTTAACCTGATATGATTTCTTAGAATTTCTGTCTGACACAAATTTTAAGGAAATGTTCCTCAAAATCAATGTTAAATTACAGTTAAATATTTTATAAAAAATGAATTCATCATCACTTTCGGATACTGTGTCTAATAAAAGCTTGAGGAGGGAAAACCTAAGGCTAAAGCTGGCTGGGGTTTTTTTTTGTTTACCTGAGGTAGCTGTCGGTCTCCTCCTCGAAGACGACTCAGGCTCTTCTGGAAGAAAGAGTGGATCTCGGCCTTCTCTACGGAGGTGGTCAAGTCCATGGATTCCAGCGAGCGTGCGTTATCATCACACCGTGTCCGAGAGAAGGTGAATGCGACTACTGGGGTCTGCTGCCGTTGGGACAGAAAGTGCAGCAGGGTGAGCCACACTGCCCGATCCTGAAGGAAACAAAGTACAGAGAGGGATTATAAGAGGCAGCATGAGGATGTTGTTAGATGATAATCAGAAGGCAGCAATGAAACTCAAAAGAAATGACAGGAATTACCTGACTAGCTGTAGTGTTCTGAGAAGTATTTTTTGTGCCAAATGATTGAGCATGTTTGCTGGTTCGCTCCTTCTTGGCATCAACAGCTGCATAGTACCTGATGGGCAAGCATGATCCCTTTATGACAAATAGCTCTGCCTTTCTCTGTAACTAAAAGAACAGCCCTCTACCAAAGCTGTACACTAGAAAGATATTATACCCTTTAGTGAGGAAGTTGCCTGCAGCATCCACCAGCAGGAACATTTCTTTCTGAGTCTTGGTGCTGTTACCAGTGTACAGGTAATGCTCCAAAGGCACAGGTCTCTTCACTGTGCTGATCACGTAAATATGCCTCTTCTTAATACGACTGGGGATAAAAATTTGAGAAAAGAGAAGAAGAAATGTTCAAGGAAACAAAACAATATTAAGAGCAGATCGGATATCTAAGCTAAAAGTACAGACTGTGATCTCCCTCACTGCTTATTAAACAGTTCTTTAATATTCAGTGTTTCAGCAGATGTCAGTGTGGTGTACCTACCCAATCCACTCGCTAAACTCCAGAGCGTTTGGTACTGTGGCACTAAGGAGAATGATACTGACGTGATCAGGAAGCATAATCAGAACCTCCTCCCACACGACGCCTCTCTGAGGAAATCAAAGAGGAGAGGAAAACTGTTATTCATGACTTTAACAGCAAACCAGATCACTGGAGGAAAAGCAGTTGTCACTGTTCCTGACCTCAATATCATTGATGTAGTGAACCTCGTCAAATATCACCCACTCCAAGTCTCTGATGACCTCTGAGCCATTGTAAAGCATAGACCTGAGAGAGGAGAGCAGCAGAAAGGAATTTAGAAAGATCATTTTTGTTGAAAATATCCCTATTTCTTTTATAACAAACAATTGAAGTACCTGAGGATCTCAGTGGTCATGATGAGACATGAGGACTCAGGACTGAGCTGGACGTCGCCCGTCAGGAGGCCAACATCTCCAAAGGTGTTTTTAAAGTCTCTGAATTTCTGATTGGACAGAGCTTTTATAGGGGATGTGTAGATGGTTCTATTAGAAGGAGATTCAGAATATGATATAAAAAAAGTACACTGAATAAAAAATTAACAAATGTAATCATATAAATGTGCCACCATCTCGTGACAACAAAACCATATTTTGTTCATTTTTAAGTTTTCAGATAAACTACGATGTCTTGCTCTTTTTATTTTTAATCTTGTGAACTCTGTTTATTAGTTACAGCCAAGCACCTACAAATATTATATTAATTTGTACCAACAAATACACACCTTGTCATGTGTTTCTGTGAAAGAGCGATGGCATACTCAGCCACCACTGTTTTGCCAGCTGATGTGTGTGCGGCTACAAACACCGAGTCGTGAGCCTCCAGCCTCAGCACAGCCTGTTTCTGGAACACATCCAGCTCAAACGGCCACTGGAGCAGAGGAAGGCAGGGAAAGCGAACACTTATCACCGGATGCTCAGCCAACAAGGTGATTCATCACATATACACAGCAAACTCACTGGGAGGGGAGTGAGTATGTAAACAGAGGGACAAACCCTTACTGTATCATATTTTAGGCTAACTGGATGATTACTAGTAGACCCACCTTGAAAGCTGGGTTGGGGATGCGTTTATAGAAATCATCACAGGGTGAAGTTATGTCGACAGGGATGGCCCATTTCTTCTTTATCTCTGGGTTCTCCTTTGGCTTTGATTTCTCATCTTTTCCTTTCTCTGAGGCAGTAGAGGATGACACAGCATCCTGAAGACAGGAAGAGAAGCAGATTTCACTGTAATAAATGTTTGGCCAGAGGCAACAACATCCTTAGGCCATAGGACTGCATTATAATGGAATTCACCTCAGTTTCCAAATTAAAGAGTTGGCATGTTATTCATACTGAAGCAATTCATTCTAAGAATAATACTTGGACGAACCATGATTTATGCTGTGAAGTATTTCTTTATGATACATGTCTGTGATTCGCATCGTGCAAATATCCAACAATACTCAGTTATTCTACACATAGAAAGAAAGTTTTGAGTTATATAAACAATGGTGCCTCCTCGGCTGTACGTTCAAGCACTACACTGCTACTTCAAACTTTGACTTCACTACATTTTAAAGAAAAATAATGCATTTTTTAATCATTACATTTATTTGATAACTATTGACCTCTAAAAATGAAATTAATAAAACAAAATACAGTATAACTCTAAGACTTTATTGATCCCTGGTGGGAAATTCACAAGCTAACCATCAGCATGTAAAGTATTTCAAATTATAAACATATAACGTAGTTAAATCTAGCTTGAAGTGAACTGAGCCATTTTAATTAAGTAATGTTCTGAATGCAGGACTTTTACTTGTAACCGAGTACATTACACTGTGGCATTGATACTTTTTCTTAAGTAAACAATCCGAGTACTTCTTCCACCAGTGACCATATTTATACACTGTAAACACCTTGGAATTTATTTTTCATCTGCAGTTTCTAGGCGGTATGCCATTTAAGGAGAAAATGCAGTATCTTGTTTTAACGTGAAAAGTAGTAGTAGTGGAAAGACAAGTATCTCATTATAACGCAACAATTTTCTTGTTATAACGAGATACTGAGAAAATATTTATTTCTCATGGTGGCAGCTATAAGTTACAGTACAATGGCCACGTCTTTGAGAAATCTATTTTTTTCAACACAAACTCAACCCGAGACCCAGAAATGTACTACTGTTCTACAGCGATAATATGTAAGTGTACATTTCAAATCTTTCTCTGATAATAACGTTAAGCTGAAGAGAAACAGTTTGCCAGATATAAGCACTGCTGAAATACCTTGATGCCCAGGTCTTCAAGGCTGTTTGTTCTAGGTAGCTGGGGGGCTTCTTTACCTCCTTTGCTTTCCTGCTTCTCCTCTGCCTCAGGTTGCAAATCAGTAATATCATCAAATGTGGACAGGAGGGACATGAGGTTGACCTCTGGCTTGGCTATTTTGGCATCTTCAAGATACAAACAAACAAAAAATAGGAAGTTATTATGTAATTTCCTTTTAACCCCTGCAGGATGTTTACACAGGACAATATGGTAACCTAACCTTTGTCACTGAAGTCCATCCCAGCTTTAAGTCCAGGTGGAACTTGGAGAAAATCTGAGTGGAGAAGAAACAACCATAAAGAACTGCAATAACTGCAGAAGTCTTGACTTTACGCCACTGCAAAATTTCAAACTCACCCTTCTCAAAGTCAACATCCTTCTCCAGGTCAGATTTCTTCTTGATTTGGTCCAGTGTAATCTCCTCCATTCCTCCTGCGATGACCAATATCACACCAAATATATTGCAACATCACAATGAAAACTCATTTGTATAAATCTAAACTATTGGAAAAAAAATACATAAATCACTGAGGAGAAAATGTTTTGAATTAATCTATCTCACCAGGGAGGAAGGGGTAGTTGGTATTGCTTCCTCGGAGGCTCTCTGAAGGAGGCCCGGGTTGGCGTTGTAATGACAGAGAGTTTTTTGCTGAGAGGCCAGTGTTCTCCAATAAAACCTTAATGAACAGAATAGACCCCAAAGTACCTGAATCAACCTTTACTTTGTTCAAAGTAACACAACAGGCTCTTGCTTTTAAACCAACGTGGATGGATTCTTTATATGCACCATGGGAACAGAGTTATACCACAGCATCTTCCTCTCAATAAGAGACAAATGAATTTTCATAAAGGATTTTAAAAACATTAGAGCTTCAATTAATGGTTATTTTCATTCTTAATTAATCTGTTGATTGCATTCTTCATTAATGAAAGAGTCATTTGGTCTATAAAACATCAGAAAATAATCATAAATGCTCATCCATATTTTCCAAAGTGCAAGAAATTCCAGTTCAAACCCAAAGAGATTTAGTTTTACTAACATGGAAAAAGAAAACAGCAAATATTCATATTTGAAAAACTGAAAAATGTACATTTCTGAAATGTCCGCTTATGTTATGTTTTATTTATGGAGCAATAGTCAGAAGTATCCAAGGGATAACATGTTAAAGTGACATTATGTTGTTGAATAATAATCTGTTATCTACCAATCATTATAGCAGTAGATGACACTGTGCTTTATATAGAATTAAAATAATAATGTGAAAGGTGGGCCACTGTGTGTGGACTACCTCTGTGAAGTCCAGCAGCATCCCTGTGGTTGGATCTCTGACAACAGACAGACCAGAGTGAAGCGATGATGGAGCACAGTTGAGCAGAGAGTCAACATTATATTCTCTCTGACTCACCCTGGTGAAGACGACAACACAACAGTGACATCTTGTTCAGACAGACATGGTTGTTAAAAAAAAAAAAAACACTAGAAAAACTGAGTGACTCAGATCAATCCGTCATATCTGATTTAAAGTGATATTCTCTTTTATCTGCTCAGGATTGGTTGTAATTCAGTTGTTTGGCTGTTATTCATCTGCTGTTTAGTATGTACACTACGCATACTGTATTACTGTAGTACTGTATAGTATGCAGCAATACATACTTGATAAACCTTTGGAAGGCAAAGTCTGTGTCATGTATAGGAAGCCAGGCAGGATCCCTTAAAAACTGTTTCTCTACTTCTGTCTCCAGGTTCAGGCTTGTGGGGGGAAGCCAATGGGGGAGCTACCGAGCAAAAGATAACATCATCAGATCTTCAGCAGCCTGAGGAAATTTAGTGAGCCAGCAATTGCAGACACATACACACATATATATAATTAGGTGTCTTTTAACAGGCAAACATTTATTTCTAACTACACAGACACGTATTGATTCCTTTAGTATTAAAATGTGCAATTTAAGTGATTGTAACAATTAAGTAATGTGTAAAATTTAGTTTGAATGCACATACACAAGAAGTATTCACATTTACTTTACTTAAACAGACACAATTATGTAAAAATGCACCAATACAAGTCATATGAAAGTAACAGTACAAAAGTATTTTTTCTATTACTGATGTGCATTTTATTTTATTTCTTTGTTTTCAATGTTATTTTACTTGTCTGACTATTTGCCTCAGTGCAGTCCTAAAATTGTTTAATCCCAGGTTGAACCATGTAAAACACTTTGTAACTTTGTTCTGAAAAGTGGTGTCTATGTAAAGTTTGTCATTATTTATAAGGTCATATAATATGATTCACAGAGTAAGCACCTTAAGATTTTAATTAGATACAGTACTTGACTAAGTCTACACAGTCCTCAAGCTGCGTACTGACCGTGCTCTGTGGAAGCAAAGGCTGATCGGGCACAGGGTACGTGATGAGCTCAAACTTGCCAGAGCATCCCATCTCCAGCAAAGACAGCGGAAGGTCCATGGGGCCCGGAGGGGGGATATCTGCAAAAGGAATGAATGGACTAAACAAACACAATAAGGCTAGTTCATAGCCCTGCAAGGGAGGTTGCAGCTAGGAAGATGGAACCTATGAACGCTATCATTTTATTATGTGTTTGCGTTCAAAAACAACTGAGTCGACATGATTAGAGTCACTGGCTAAATGGTAAATATCAACTTAAATCTATAATTTATGCCACGGGGCTGCTGAATGAAGGAACTGATTGACAGCAAGCTGGCTGCCCTGTTAGCCACATCATAGACACACAAGCTATACTGAAGCGTTGGCACGACCAAGCGCCTTTCAATTACATATATATTTATGAAACTGACTTGACATTCAATAAGATACAACTTACTTAGTCTCTCCATATCCCCTTCTACCAACTGAGAGCTAAAAGTTAACTGTTAATCATCTGCTGCTATTGTCGTATCGGAAGTTGCCACAGTTGAAAAGCGGAAGTTCAGTGGCACCAACAGAAAAACATGAAACTGTAAACGTGTCTACTATATATAAATAGCCATATTCCACATGAATATCATTTTGTGTAAATATTTCGCTAGCGTTTTGTGTAAATATTTTGCTAGCGTTAACTCTTTATTTGGGGAGCGGGGCTAAACTGACAGCTGCAACGTCATATTTACGCGTCGGTGTTTTTGTTGAATAGTGTACACCACCGTTTGAATTGGTAAGTGATTTAAAAAGATTATAACTAACCACTGTTATTAAAGTGGTTTTAGTAGGTTACATATGATGTTCTCATCAAACAGACAGCATTTTCTTTTACATTTCGTTTTCTGAATGCGATACATTTGTATTCTGTCGTATTATGACCCTAATTAGCTTACATAGGCTAGCAGGGTTGAACGGTTTAACGAATTAATCAATGCATATTCACATTACTAAGTCAGTTTTTGTTACTAACTATTAATGCAGTTATTTGTATTGTAGCTGTTGCCAGCATGGTGGTGTTCCCAAGTTCACTGACTGAGGAAGAGGAAGCCCTGCAAAAGAAATATGCTAAACTAAAGAAAAAGGCAAGTAACTGGAAACTTGCTGATATATCATCTGTCGTGGTAGTCTATGAAATGTAAGACTTAGGCATTTTAAATAAAGACCTGAATGTCTAACAATACCATATTGCCATAGCTTTAATGGCATGTGTTGATTTTAGTCCCCAGGAATAGTGTATGTAGCTCAGAGGACCACAGTGAAATAAGACTCACTTCGTTATTTAATGATTTTTATATTTAATTGTTTTTTCAGAAAAAGGCGCTGCTTGCCTTGAAGAAGCAGAGTTCAACCAACCAGACGAATCAGAGTGGCCTGAAACGCAGTAAGTGCATTTGAATCCAGTTAAATATGTATTTAAGCATTTGTCATTACTCAGCTAACTACAATACACTTTTTGTTTACACACTGACGGTACTTTCACTGTGTATAATTTAAACTATCAATTTACACAATCACTGATTTATACAGCTACACTTGCTGAAACTCAGATCTTAAACATTCTGACCATAAATACTAGCAAATAACTGGAAAAATATTTATGACTGTGTATTTGTATACTTGCATTCACTCAAGCTGAGCCCATTTAGAGTAGAAATATTCAGGCCTCTGGAAGTCACATTTTGTCCCATCAAAAGCAGTGTGCACTGAATTAATTGCTCATCACACATCCTTAGTCTACCTTAACACTCAGACTAGTTTTATTTGCTTTACACTTTCCTTCATCACAGCTTTGTCGGACCAGCCTGTTGTTGACACTGCAACGGCAACAGAGCAAGCAAAGATGCTGATCAAGTCGGGCGCGATCAGTGCCATCAAATCTGAGAACAAGAATTCAGGCTTTAAACGCTCTCGAATGCTGGAAATCAAACTCAAGGTGGGATGTTGCTCCCTTAGACAGTGTTGCAGCTGGTTGTTCAACTGTTTTCATTTTCTTTTGTTTCTTAATTTGTATAACTCTTGGTCTTTATTTGCCACAGGACCCTGAGAAAGGCCCAATTCCTGCTTTCTTACCATTCCAGAGGAGTGTTTCTACAGATGAAGAACAACCCGAGGTACAGTAAAATATGGCTGCAGACATGACTGTTTTCATGCAATTGGCATCTCCTATAATATGTTTAAATGGTTCTTATGTTCTCTCCGGTTGCTACAGCTTCCTCCCACAGTCCAAAGACATGAGGCTTAGGTTAATTGGCGACTCTAAATTGCTCCTAGGAGTGTGTGTGTGTGTGTTGTCTACATTGGATGGCTGGTTCTTATTATATGGTTCTCAAATTTTGAATGACACACATTTACAGCACAAGACACCTTTTCACATTTGACCTTCAGAAAATTACAACAAAGGCTGAGGAAAAAAGTTGTAGTGCTTTATGTTGCACTTGAGCAGACAACATAAAATACAGCTTATACTGATATCATATTTGTGTTTCTTCTAGTCTGGAAAGAGAGCCCACAGGAAATCTCTTTATGAGAGGTAATGTCCGAAAGCCATAATGAATAAGCAAAACGACCTGTTTGACAGCAAGTATGAGAGAGTGTAACATAATTTCCCTGTGTGTCTCCACAGCTTTGTCAGTTCAAGTGATCGATACCGGGATGATGATGATGGAGGTGGCATGTCATCCAGTCGCAACACAGACACAGACAGAGACAGAGAGAGAGAGCGCGACCGCGACCGAGAGCTGGACAGGGAGCGGGACAGAGATAGAGACCGGGGCAGGGACAGAGAACGGGACAGAGAAAGAGACAGGGAGAGAGACCGAAGCAGAGACAGAGACAGAGAGAGGGACCGGGACAGAGACAGAGATGGACCCTTTAGACGTAAGTCATACAAGATTGCAAAATTAGGAGAAATCCATCATAGGGAAGGCAGTAGTACAAATACTACTGCCAGCTGACAGTAATGCATTGCAGAGTCAGGGCATAATGCAGATGTAGGGTGGTTGTCAAAAGGTAAGTTGGGACACATTAATGATTTTTCTCTGTATTTTTATTTTCAGGGTCAGACTCGTACCCGGAGCGAAGGGGGGTGCGAAAGGGGAATACGGTGTATGTTTATGGCTCTGGGCTTGTCGAGGACAGCCTGCGCTCTGCTTTCTCTCAACATGGAAACATCATCGACCTCTCCATGGACAACCCACGCAAGTATGGAAACATTACACAAAGCTGCATGCGCATACTGGTCATTTCTGTCTTCTGTTCTGATCAATCTACATTACGATTCTGTAATGTAGTTCTTATTTGTGTTTCCTTCCAGTTGTGCATTTATCACATTTGAGAAGATGGAGTCTGCAGACCAGGCTGTAGCCGAGGTTGGTACTATTAAAAATAAGGCGAAACATAAATACATATGATCTTCTCCCTCTGTAAATAATATTGTATTTTCAAACACACAAAGATTCTTTACAAAATATACTTAAGATACATGTATTTCAGAACAGTCAAACATTAAGTAGAAATTGTGTTCTGTGTGTCAGGGTAAACATTTTGTTTTATTTTCCCTTTATCATCAGGCTAATGTAGATAACAAGGTGGTTAATTAGAAACTATACATTTGTGAACTTAGGTCCCCAGGAATTTTTTTTTTTATCACAGTTATATTCCTGAAAAGATCAAAAGGGCCTCTTGTGTTCAAGTAATTGACTAGAAGACTGTAGTTCTGGTGATGGCCTGCTCATGTAGACTGTATACAAGCTGGCAGTCTAATCTCATCTTGCTGGTTTTGTCTTACAGTTGAATGGAAGTACAGTGGGAGATGTTCACATCAAAGTCAGCATCGCCAGGAAGCAGCCCATGTTGGATGCTGCCACTGGCAAATCTGTCTGGGCGTCACTGGGTAAACACAGGGCCATTGTTTGTTCATATATGGATCCATGCGTTTGCACAGTGCAAATAAACCTTCATCTCTCTCTTTTCATTCACAGCTGTGCAGAACAGCACTAAAGGCTCCTACAGGGACAAGAGGAACCAGGTTGTGTACAGTGAAGACTTCCTCAAATGAAAAAACTGTGCTTTTGTATTTTGACATTGAGCTTTTCGTGTTTTTCTTTAAATGTTAGCCAGCTGCTTGAACTGCCTGTTTCAGGAGATGTACCAAATTTTCTGTTGTCTTTTTAACATTAGATCATTGTACTTCACATGATCAGTATGTGGTTCTGTGTGGCAGCTTTGCTCATTAAACTAGAGATATGGTTTTGTATTGCTAATAGTCCATACATTGTTACATTTGTACAGAAAGTCATAGAAACATCCTATTAGATTGATTCCTTTTGTTTGAATGACTTTCTTCTGTATGACAGGATGCTATGCTAAATGCTATAAAGGTGATTTTAACTCAGATTATCTATGAGAATCATCTATAATCTTCTGTTAACAGAATCAACTCCCACCCTGACAACAAAATCCCTCCAGTTAATCAATAAATGACAAGTTTCTCTGAAACTTCATGCTGTTGACCCATCATCTAAACCTGTCAGCCCTTAGATCAGATTAGACCCTGGTATCTCCCATCATGCTCTGAGGGTTTGCAGCTGGCAGAGAGCAACTGAAACTGCAGCCACCTTGATACTGTGCTCACATCCACAAGACAGGCTCTAAACTGGCAATGATGGCCATTCAGGACAGACCTGGCTCATCTCGAACGAACCTAGTCTGATTTGTTACAGTTGAAAACGTACAGGTGTAAATACAATTACTGGCTAATTTAATGCCACTTCAGTCTCTGTGTCCTGATATTGTGCATGCTGGGTCCATGCTGTCATGACAGAGCCATCAGTAGTGTTACTAGTAACACCTGTGCTTTTCCTACCATGACAAATGTCTGCTCTGATAAAGTCCTCTTGTCTCAGTGGGTGCACTCCAAAAGCCGACTGGCATGGTGTCAAGTGGGCATAGGTTCCATTCATTTGGCACATGCCACATGTGCTATCCTGCAGCTGCAGCAAATCAACAAAATAACACAAGGAGTGCAGCAAAATAACACAAGGAGTGCAGTACCATCTTCTCCCAGTAGCCTACAACTATTGAGTGTGAATCACAAACACTGCAGATAGGACATATGCTGGTTTTAAATTTTAAAAAACAGCTCATATGAAAGTCAGTCAGATTTCAAAGGCATCATAGTCGGTTTTCAGCACTTGCTTAAACTCCACAAACCTTTCATTGACCAGTGGACAGCTTGGCTGAGGATTTTCAGACATTTAAACACATTACTGACGCTCTGGCCTATGACACTTGTTCAGTAACCAGGCATTCTTGCTCTTCCTCTCGTATTCTTCCAGCAGCTCCTCTCGCTCTCTCAATCTCCTCCTGCTCATGTTGAGAGTTCTGCCCTGTGGTTTTTCCATGCTGCTCCTTCAGGTGGCGTCTCAAGGCGGGCTTGTGGGCAAAATGGGCATGGCAGTAGGCGCAGCGGTGGGGGCGCTCGCCACTGTGGAGGTTCATGTGGTCTATCAGCGTGGATTTTTGGGTAAATGCCTTATAGCACAGGGGGCACTGGTGGGTTTTCCCGGCCCCCCTGTGCACAGCCATGTTGCCCAGCCATGTGGCGGGTGAGGTTGGCAGAGTGGTGGAAGTGTTTGCCACAGCACGGGCAGGCATACAGCAGGTGAGTGGAGCGGGAGTGGAGTGCAAGGGAGTGTGCTGAGGGGAATGTCATGCCACAATGCTCACAGATTACAGGCCCAGCTACACTTGAGGTTGACCCCACCACCGCAACAGACTCATCCCCTCCCTCATTTGCACCAACAGTCGTCAACCTTGAACTCCCCTCACCAGCAGCACCACTAGAATCCTCTAGGGAATACTGGTTCAAACTGTTGGCAGTCATTGGGGAAATCTTTTCTCCCTGAGCGCTGGCCATACTGAAGTCTAACTGAGGGAGTTCAACTGAGACATAGCTTCCTGTCTTAAGCCCTTCTTGGCTATAGTCTAGCCCAATGCTCCCTCCTAATCCAGTAGGTGCCATGTACCACAAATCCTTCTGGTGAGCCATGTCTGATGTTTTTTTCTCGTGAGATGACATCCACCTTCTCCTTTTGAAACCCCTCCCCCTGCCTCTCCCTCTTCCCCGGGCAAATGTAGGGTCAGACAGCCTGCGTTTGAAAGTCCGGAGTTCCTGCAATGCAAGTCCTCCAGCACTGAGATCTTCTTCTGCTGTTTCATTCAAGTCATACTCACTGCCACCTCCTGTTATCACGATATCTTCAGTCTCTGGGTAACAACCATCTTGAGGTTCATCAGAGGGAGCCCCCCTCTCCTCCTCCCTGTATCTGTTCATCTGCTCTTCCTCAGAGATGTACACTCTGAACACATCGTATTCCTCCTGCCTGGCCTCTTCCTCCTCGTCTGATGCAGTAATCTGTAACAGGATTGAAGACTATATATCATGTCCAGGGGTGCAAATAAAAACTTTAGTCTTGAAAATATAAAAAAAATAATAAATAAAATAAAATAAAGAAAGAAAGAAACTGTGTAAATGGCCATCAGGATACCCAGATACTAGCATCTTCAAATTACTTGTTCTATTTAGCCAACAGTTTAAAATTCACATATATTTAATTTACAATGTCATAAACAAAAATACTAACTAATCCACATACTGTATATCATAAATGCTGCAGGTTCAAAAAGTCTAGTTTCTGTTTTTGTTTTTTCACACACAAACCTTAATACATGGCTCATCCACCATGGGTCTGTCATTGTGATTTTGACCGCTGCCCTGAACAGACATATCACCGCTGTTCTCATCCAGTGAGCGCACAGGATTGTGTGGGTGCAGAGGAGATGCGTGGCTAGTGGGAGGAGATGCAACAGAATGAATGCTGCCAGTGACGATCACTGGTCGCGGCTGACTCGCCTCTGCAGTCATCTAGAAGAACAAATGATACAAGAAAAATTAAAGACATTACATTGGACTGTCATTTTATAGTTTTCAGACTGGCTCTATAAATTAAGAAACAATATAATCACTATTTATTTCTTTGCTGACCTTTGGTGCACTTGGGTTCTTTAGCTGCATATACTTCTTCAGAGCTCCTCGGCAGCGCTCCACTATGTGCTCCATCTGCAGGTAGCTAGCTGCGGTGAGGTAGTTGACGATCTCCTCAGGATTAAACTGCAGCACACCAGTGTAACAGGACTGAAGCAGATCACACACTACCGTGGAGCTGTACAGCATCGACACCTGAGTGAAAATGTGAAACAAAGACATGGGCAGGCACTATTTTTACTTGTCATGAGCGCATTAAAAGGGACAGGATGCCAGCCCTGTGTACAGTGGTGTGAAAAAGTGTTTGCCCCCTTACTGATTTCTTATCTTTTTGCATGTTTGTCACACTGTAATGTTTCAGATCGTCAAACAAATTTATATATTAGTCAAAGATAACACAAGTAAACACATCATGCAGTTTTTAAATGAAGGTTTTTATTATTAAGGGAAAACAAAATCCAAAACTATAGAGCCCTGTGTGAACAAGTGTTTGCCCCCCTGTCAAAACACTGGTTTATCGCACCTGAGTTCAATTTCTCTTGCCACACCTGTTCGCAATCAAGAAATCACTTAAATAGGACCTGCCTGACAAAGTGAAGTAGACCAAAAGATCCTCAAAAGCTAGACATCATGCCGAGATCCAAAGAAATTCAAAAACAAATGAGAAAGAGAATAATGGAGCTCTATCAGTCCGGAAAAGGTTATAAAGCCATTTCTAAAGCTTTGGGACGGCAGCGAACCACAGTGAGAGCCATTATCCACAAATGGCGAAAACATGGAACAGTGGAGAACCTTCCCAGGAGTGGCCGGCCGACCAAAATTACCCCAAGAGCACAGCGACAACTCATCCAAGAGGTCACAAAAGACCCCACAACAACATCCAAAGAACTGCAGGCCTCACTTGCCTCAGTTAAGGTGAGTGTTCATGACTCCACCATAAGAAAGAGACTGGGCAAAAATGGTTTGCATGGCAGAGTTCCAAGACGAAAACCACTGCTGAGCAAAAAGAACATAAAGGCTCGTCTCAGTTTTGCCAGAAAACATCTTGATGATCCCCAAGACTTTTGGGATAATACTCTGTGGACAGACGAGACAAAAGTTGAACTTTTTGGAAGGTGTGTGTCCCATTATGTGTGGCGTAAAAGTAACACCGCATTTCAGAAAAAGAACATCATACCAACAGTAAAATATGGTGGTGGTAATGGGATGGTCTGGGGCTGTTTTGCTGCTTCAGGCCCTGGAAGACTTGCTGTGATAAATGGAACCATGAATTCTGCTGTGTACCAAAATATCCTGAAGGAGAATGTCCGGCCATCCGTTTGTGACCTCAAGCTGAAGCGAACTTGGGTTCTGCAGCAGGACAATGATCCAAAGCACACCAGCAAGTCCACTTCTGAATGGCTGAAGAAAAACAAAATGAAGACTTTGGAGTGGCCTAGTCAAAGTCCTGACCTGAATCCAATTGAGATGCTGTGGCATGACCTTAAAAAGGCAGTTCATGCCCGAAAACCCTCCAATGTGGCTGACTTACAACAATTCTGCAAAGATGAGTGGGCCAAAATTCCTCCACAGCGCTGTAAAAGACTCATGGCAAGTTATCGAAAACGCTTGATTGCAGTTGTTGCTGCTAAGGGTGGCCCAACCAGTTATTAGGTTTAGGGGGCAAACACTTATTCACACAGGGCTTTGTAGTTTTGGATTTTGTTTTCCCTTAATAATAAAAACCTTCATTTAAAAACTGCATGATGTGTTTACTTGTGTTATCTTTGACTAATATATAAATTTGTTTGACGATCTGAAACATTACAGTGTGACAAACATGCAAAAAGATAAGAAATCAGTAAGGGGGCAAACACTTTTTCACACCACTGTATGTGGTGTGGTGCCATCTACCTACCTGAAGTTTGGGGGACGGGTTGAGGAGGAACTGGTCCCTCAGGAAAGGTGAGCAGGCAGCCAGCACCACCTTATGTCCCTTGAATGTCTGGTTGTTGCTGGCCACAATGGTGATATCACAGAAATGCTGGCGGGACCTCAGCGAATTCATGTGCTTTAGGGTTGTGTCCCCATGGCCTGGTAAACGGAAGCACAGCATCTCCATCTTGTCTGAGGAAATGGAGATTTGTTTGTATTAGTGTTAATAATTTGATAGTGAGAATGTGAATATTGAAGAGCTGCTATACACCTAATCCAGTTTGGCCACTGCAAAAGCTAGAGTCAGGCCTCAACATGCAACAAGTGTGTGGGTGTATTAGTGTAATGAGATCAAACAGAGGCACCAACTGCGCCCAGTTTTGTCTCTTAGAAAGTTTCAGAAGAGGCCAGTTGGAAATATATAACTTTGGGACTGACATCAACCTCTTAAAAGTAGAAGCACAGATGTAAATTGATTTGTCAGTTAATAACTTTGGCAATTAATACTTTGGAAACTGCATCAGAAACGGTTTAGTAGTTTCACCTTCTCAAATGTAAGGACTTCTACTGTACTTGTCATATATAATAATATACTGAACATCTTTGGATTTTGCACTGTTGATCACATAGTTGAAGATATTCTCACCTTTTTCTGACTTTCTAGACAAAAAACTAAATAAGTGTCTGTCTAATAAAAAATGTTTGTTGCAGCCCTGCGAGAGCATCCTACACTTGTTCGGCAAAATACATGACCAATTCTGACATATGACTAACCTAAGTAAATTAACCAAAAATCACAAGCTAACTTACTCGATGTCTCAATAATGATAACGAGGTGATTAAAATGTAACGTTATATATACTGGTGATTTGCTATTTACGCTATATAATATTAACGTTATCTTTCTGACAGCATGGACCCAGCATGCACAATATCAGCAATTGATATGGCTTATGAGAAAAGCAATACTTATTAATACTGAAATATTAATGACTAAATCGAATCGAAATCGATCATAACACAATACCCTCCCTCCTTTCTTTTGGCCTAACGCTAGCTAACCCACTTGTCTGTACGTTAGCTAACGTTAGCTACTTGTTAGCTTGCTGTCATTTGCTAGTAACCATCACCACCAACAAGCAAAAGCTCTCGCTAAAACTTTACTGTGACTTAGCTAGCTTACCTTTTTCTTTCATTGAATGTCTTCAGGGCTTTCTAAAATATGAGTTTGATTCAACGGGCAAAAGAAAACTAAGATGGCTTTAGACGACAGCGAATATCTGCTCATCCCTACTACATCTAGCTACTTCCTCGATTTCTATTTACTTTTTGGCCTGTTTTGGTGGAACGCTTGTTTTGGTGGAACGCTCATCCCGTGACAACAAATACAAATTACTAGATCTTCACCACTAAACTGACTTTGAATCGGTTTTCGTGTGGCTGTTAGTCGAAAAATAAGAGTACGCCCGCTGACTTCTGATCAGCGGTTTTCAAATCAATAGACAACGAGGGCGGGGCTCGTGGGTGACGTAAGTACGTTCATAAACGTTTACGCTCTTTGGGAAACATGTCGACGTCTGAGGAAACAACAAAGGTAGCAAATCCACTATAACACAACACGTTACCGAAATTTACAGCTATATATTCGCCTGTGAACATATTAGCCTACATATCGAAACAATGTCAACGCTGCAGTATTCCACATCACAAAATATCTTTCGTTTTCGATTATAAAGAGCTCTTTGTTGGAAGATGTGCTACATTGCTAGCAGCGTTAGCTTGATGTAACAGTTCTATATTAACTGAAGGATTAGCTCTAATGCTGTTAGTATTTTGCTTATTTTAAAGATTCCTTGGCCGTTCACATCCCCAGCAAATCTATCATCTTACCTCGCTTTTATCATTGTGTTTTTGTATTATTCTCTCAGTGTAGGCTTCAAACCATATGTTGAGACAAACCGACCTTTCTATACGCTGTGGTAATAATGTGTTAATCCCAGCTAAGAGCCAGTCTTTAAAACTATCACTGTGTGAAATTTAGCGTTAAATGCCTTTTTATTTCTTATACTATTGTTGGCTGATGTATCTTGCTTGAAATGAATGAGTTGGCGGTACTTGACGTAACAAAAAAGAAGATCAGTCATTGGTTAGAGATTTTTTGTTGAGAGTAGATGGTAAATTGGTCGCATAGATGAACTAAACACATTTTAGTAGGTATAAACACTTTATTTGAGACAAATGTCATTGGTGTGTGTTTCTGGTGACTGGATAATATCATTTAGATTAAGCAAGTTACTCCATTACCTTTCTACACAGTTGCCAGCATCATGAGAATGTTATCATTTGTGCTTCTTTACACTGGAAAAACAACAGTGATTCACCAGTGTTCTGTGTTTCTGTTTTGGGGTCTCTAATAGATTGTAAAATATGCTTAAAATCTACTTATTAATTATATTCCATGGCATGGATACATATTTTACTTCTATGTGTTGTTTCTCTGTCAGGAGACTGCTGAAGGAAATGATTCACAAACACCACCAGAGCCATTAGCTGGACCAAGTCCAGTTAAAGATGGCAAGTCTATATCTCATTTATGCTCCTTGGGTTTTTTTGTCGGTACAGAAACTTATGGATAACCCTGAATGTTTCTCAGATAATGCAGCCTCCAGTACAGCTGTTGTTGCCAAGAAGTCAGAGCCCATGGGTGGTATGCCATCAGTGTTGTCATCACGGCAGCCTCGTAAGGATGCTTCTGGAGTCGAAGAGGAGGGAGAGAAATTGTCCCCTGCCTCTTCCCCAAGCAGACCTGCTGCAGGTAAGCCTTGGTACAAGTTAGCTTTCACCAGTGTTGTTAAAAAAGTGGTTCTCTGTTTGTCCCACATTTTACTCAGCATTAACATAGCAATATGAAACAAAAAATCTAAAACAAATCTGTATTTCAAAAAAGTAAAACTTATTAACCAGGCAAGTGAAGATTTCCAGTGGATAAAAATATTACTTGATCCTTCTCAACGCAACAACTTTGATAGTGCCAGAAATAATGTGGCACAAATTATTAGGAAGCAAAGGATGGTTCAAGCAATTCAGTCACTGCTTTATACCTCCCTCTTACAGGACAGGCAGCAAAGTCCCTTCCATCAACATCTTCCTCTTCATTGTTGTCCTCTCCTTCTGCGTCTTCAATGGTGTCCCCTGGCCGGGCAAAGATGAGCGTTTCTGGGCCAGGCAGCAATAAAGCCATTCTCCCGCCTGGTGGTTCTTCCTCGTCTTCATCCTCAGCCACAGCTTCCTCATCTCCTTCTGTCTTTCCTGACCCACCCAAGATCCACCGGGCCCGTAAGACCATGAATAGGCCCCCACCATGGCAGGTGAAGATATATTATCTACAGCAAGTGGTTAGCATTCCATTTGGTTTGAGCAACATCAAATGTGCACCTCTGTCTTGATTTGTTCCAGTATTTAGCATCTGTAATTGCATGGCCCCTATTCTTTTTATTCTTGAACCAAGTAACACTATTGAAAGTCTGCTGTGAGCGATGTTCACATTCAGAGAAACCTTCCAGCCACTGATAAACTGTGACCGAGTATAGCAGTGTTGCAGCTTTTTCATGCTCATTTGATTGAGTAAACATTTTTGTTCCACAGACAAGTCACGTTGAGGCGCCTGTTCCACGTGTGACTGCTTCAGCATCCTCTGCCTTCCTTTCCCCTGACTCTGAAACTGGTTAGTTGCTTTAGAATACTCAGACCAATGATGTTTACCTGTGTAAAAGAATAAAGTTGCTGTGAATAAAAATGGGTTAGAGTGCCTTTTTGAAGTGAAAATTCACTCTTAAGTTTTTTGTTGCATTGTGACGTTTCCAACAGCTGCAAAAAGGAGAAAACTGGATCATTCATCTGACAACACAGCTGAGAGGTCTGAGAACATTCCAGACAACGCTCAGACAGTGGTAAGATGATGTTTTTAGGTATATAATTTACACTACACAAATCAAATTACATGTAATTAGATTAGGAAGGTTTTAGTTTTCTGATTTCTTTTAAAACCCAGGAAGAACCAATATTCCATAAAAAGTTGGAGCACGTGACCAAGGCTACAACAGAGAAGAGCAACAGCAGTGTGGGGAAGTCAGAGGATGCAGCCGAGAAAATAGAGATTAACAGCCAGTGCCAGGAAGATTCAGAGAATGTATGAGGTTTAGATTTACATATTGTGCCATAAAACATTGTCTACAATTGCATGTTATTTGGCATAATGCTATAGCATGTTTGTTTTCAATTATTAATAATGAAAAAAGATAATTCTGTGCTGTTAAATATGTATTTTTGGTGTTTCCTTTATAGTTTGAAAATGGTGTGGGAGAAGCAGGGGAGCACATTAAAGACATCGAGGGGTCAGTGAACACATCCGATCATGTGAGTGATTTGATCTCACTGGCTCGATAATTACTTTCATATCTAGATATAACTATAGTATTTTCTTTTCATTTCAATTCATACACTGTTTACTGTAACTGGTGGTGACTGAAAATCTGGTGAATTTTCAGTAGTTCTTACTGAGCAATGTGGTGGCATTTATTTAACAGCTTTAACATCCCAAATACTTAACTGAACTTTTCAGGAATGTCAAGAATTGTCAAATCATGTCACCATCATTCTGGATAGTTTTGTCCATCATATATGTGGTGCAGCACAATTAATTTCCAAAATAACATACATTTATGAGCTGTAGACTGGATTTTCACAGCTGCTGGCCAACAGACATATTTTATAAGGACACAAAAGTAGCAACAAATATTTGAATTGTTAATGATCACGTATGGGTCAGTGCTCCAGTTTCCTACATCCTCTTTAGCTCAAATCAGTAATCAAAAGCCGGGAGCTGGCTTATGTTTACATACTTGGAAGATGAGTGTAGTGCTTACAGTGTGGTGATGTGTTGACTTCTTTTTTCTGCCATCACCAAGTGGCCCAAAAAAATCAACTATTGTAAGTTGCAGGCTATTTTATATTAGGAATATATTACTTTGTGTTGGTATATTGCTGTGTTTCTTGGTGCGTTACCACTACCTGCAGTGTGAAGGCAATGGAACAAATGTGTATTGTATTTAAATAAGTACAAAAAAAACAAACCACCCAGACTATTCACCCTATTTTCTATCTTTTGCTCATCACATATGTATAATCAGACAGACTGTCTTTCTTGCAGAGTTCAGAGTCTGAAACACAGAGAGCTGTCCAAAGTAGAAATCAGGGCGAGGAGTCTCCATGGCTGCAGTCAGACCATGACGAGAGAAACTCTGCTGATGTGGTGGAGACACTGGGAGGTAAATGATTTTAGCCATTAGGTTTTCCAAAACCATGCTTGTTTCAGATAACATTAAATCCTGTTCGATGTAGTTTTCATCAACATTTATCTAAATTAAGAACAATGTGGAACTCATTTAAATCATCACTGACAGCCAGTTAAAGCTGATAGGATATCACATGTTTCTAATTGAGGTGATTAAGGATTAAAACCTAGGTCTCGTCTGTCTGGAAACTCCTGCAACTGTTTTGCCAATTTACTGGGAAAAAAAAAAACACCCAAAAAGCGGTCACAAGGGAAACTGCTACTCCAAGGAGAATTGAGAATTTGCAGAAGTACAGCAAAATTATTGTTTTCTCACAGTGCCCATGCAAGCAGACACAGCACTCTTGTAGGGAAGAAAGGGGGGATAAAGTGCAGTGAAAAGCTGGTACAGCTCTGTCCCCAAACATTTGACTGCTGCCAAAGGTATTTCTACTACACACAGATTCTGAGAGTGGCATTTTCCTAATGATCAGTGACAAAAAGACGAAATATTTTTTGATTTAGTGTTGTAAAACATATAAACAGATAAGAAGAATGAGTTGCTTTTTATTGCTATAAGCATTTATATCTTATTAAAGTGCATCATTTTCCATTATGTTTTTCTCAAGGCTTATTCATTGTCATTTGGCAGGAAAGCCAGCAGAGTATACAGAGGTTCCCTTGGATGCTCTGGACATCGCTGCTGCTGACAGTCTGACACTTTCTCCTCATCATGGTAGGCTTTATGATAGATAAATGTAATTTGACTTGGTTGAAAATCTCAGGCCTCCCTGATCTTTTTCCTTTATCCTTTAGAGAGAGAGTTTTTTTTTTTTTATATATAAACGTAAATCAGTAGTAATCACTGCTACAGCACTGCTGGGCTGATTTTGTGTCATTGAGACCTAGATTGATTACTCGATCTCCAGGAAACTATCCTACAACTATATAACTGACTTATCCTTCAGTTCATTTTCAAGGGAAAAAAAATGTCAAAACTTCTTATTTTCTTCTCAAATTGAAATAGCTGCTGCTTTTCATTCTGATGTATAATAGTGAACTTAATACTTTTGCATTTTGGTTTTTCCAAAAAGTAAATTTTGGACTCTGGGAAATTATAATTGTCATTTTGTGCTTGCACTGTAAGAGTATGAGAAGCAGGTTTTGATACTATAACATCTTTAAAATTTTAGAGGTAGCGTAAAAGCACAAGTAAAATAAATTTTGCGTTTTGCATAAAAAATACTGAAACAAATCAATTATCAAAGCAAGTTTCAGATAATTTTTATGTTGTTTGATTAATCAGCTAACCATTTCAGCTCAGCTAAAAATAATACATGTATTGAGGTTTGTTGGTGCTGAATAAAAGCTTTTTGTTTTTCTTTTTCAGTGTTAAAGGGACAACTGTCTTATGACCAGAAACTAATTTAATATGCTATCAAATGTTCCTTTCTGCAGAAGGCAGTGACGCAGGTGACACGGAGCGGCTGGGGGGGGTTGGCGGTGGGATGGAGGCTCCTCGTGTGGCCAGCACCAGCCACCGTGTCAGCAGGCAGTGCATGGCCACTGAGAGCATCAATGGAGAGGTCTGTCTCTGCCTTTTGGGTTTTTGTGTTCAATTTGCTGATCTAAAGTAGGCTCAGATCATTTTGATGTGCTTTGTAAAACCCTCACACACAAGCACAGTTCTCAAACTTTTTTTCCCCACTACTTGGAGTATTAGCATACCTTGTACTTACAAGTTTATGTTTGCTCTGTGTGTAGATCTGGATAGCCAGAAACAAGTATGATGCACTGTTTGCTTATTTAGTCAGAGGTTCCTTTAAGCTCGGTCTCTAATTGTGTAATATTTTTTCCTGTTCTGTCAGCTGAGGGCTTGTACCAATCAGACGATTAAAGGAGAAACCATGCGGCCATCCAGTCGGGTGCCCCTCATGGTACTTTGCGACGTCCATCGCTCACACATGGTCAAACACCACTGTTGCCCTGGCTGTGGATACTTCTGCATAGCGGTAAGGGTTTAAACCACCTGCTTGTCATTATTATCTCTGCCGAGGTGGAGGTAATGATATTAGGTTTCGTCACCATTGTGAAATAAGGCCAGTTCATTGTTTTCAGTCACATGACTGGCACAGAGCCCTGGAGGACAAAAAAACCCTTTCAACCTGGCGGCTAACACTGGACACTCAATACAAATACAGCACAGGCCTGTTCATATTCTATTTATGTTCTATTCAACAGCTTGTTGGTAGGAATGAAGAGATCCAAGTCGTACCTAGCAGTTGTTCTTTTTATGCCTTCACGGCCAGAGGCATAATGTTTTAGAGTGGTCCGTTTGTACATCCATCCCATTCTTGTGAACATGATATCTCAGGAACACCTTGAGGGAATTTCTTCAAATTTGGCGTAAATGTCCACTTGGACTGAATGATGAACTAATTAGACTTTGGTGGTCATGTCTGTCCTGTTCCTGTGAATTTGACTGGTTGGCGGAGGCATACAGCCACAAAGTGGTAATTCTAGGTATCTTTGTGCCTTAATTTCATTGATTGTGTTCTAAATCTACTCCGCCAAGAGAGGCAGCGAGCCGTGGTGGTCGAGAGTGTTAGTATGTGAATGAGGAGAGGGAGCAGCGCAAGCAAAACAGAGCAGTGAATCAGAAAAATAAAATGTTATTTAATGTTAATGCTGTGGACCCTTGTTTTCTTCCTCAGTAGTCCAACTTTCTTTGATTTCTTCTTGATATCCTACCTTTTTCTCCTCTTTCTTCTTTTCAGTATTTGATTTTCGTCTTTTCTTTCCACTCCTTTATATCCTTTTTTTTTTCGATTTCACTATATCCAAATTCCTCTTTCAGGGTACATTTCTTGAGTGCTGCCCAGACCAGCGCATCGCTCACCGTTTCCATCGGGGTTGTGTGACAGTGCTGGGTGGGGGGCGCAGCAGAGCCAATGGTGGTGGTATGCTTTTCTGTCCCCACTGTGGTGAAGATGCCTCAGAGGCCCAGGAGGTCACCATCCCCTCCTTCAGCTCAGCTACAGCCTCCGCAACCACCGTCGTCACCATGTCTGCCTCCTCCACCACCACTCCTTCTCTGCCACCATCTGTCCCCACAGGACCCTCCCTCACAGCTTCCACGGGGGGAATGAAGGATGGGAAGATGCCTGAAAGGCCTGTCAGGTAAGAAAGAATCCTTGGCTGGTTTGACTTCGTTAAACTGTACTCTGTTACTCATGCCCTCGTTCACTGCTTCTTCAGTGCCCGTATGCGTAGTCATGGTTTGGTAACGCTGGCAGTAGAGCAGCAGCAGCAGCAGCCCCCGCAGCCTGTAGCTTCAGCTACGACTGTGGCCACTGTCCCCCCAGCTGAGGAGGGAGTGGACAGCGTGGGGCCCTCTCTCTGCATGCCTAATGGGAAACCCATCAGCCCCAGTGTGCTTCCACCTGGACCCAGCAGGGCAGCGCTGCAAAAAGCCATCCTCACACAGGACACTGAGAGGTATGAGTTTGCATTTAGATGTTACTTCTACTTTCAGTCCCAGCAGGTTAAAAGACTGCACAGTATAATAAATATATTTCTTAATAATTGTCTTTTTATGTAATGGTTAGTTAAAAACTGAGCTTTCAGTGCAGTGCCTCTTTTTCCTAAAATTATATGTGTTGCAATATAGTGTTGAAATACATTTGACATGTTTTTGTACTAACAGTCACAAAATGTTCTGTATTTAAAAATATATGATCTGCAGGAGCTTAATTTATAAAAGAAATAAACTAAAATAAACTAAAATCCTAATGCAAGCATCTCCACCAGCAGTTATTAGAACACAAAATTCATCTGCAGCCACAGCAAAATTGCATGTTGGAAGAAACTAATACAGAACATTTGTTTTGTTTGTTTTAACTCCTCCAACTGAAATTACATATGTTTTAGTCAAACAGATGAGCTCAGACTATTTCAAGCCACATTGGAAATGTTGTTGTTTTTGCCAGGAGGAAAAAACTGAGGTTCCACCCTCGCCAGCTTTACCCTGCTGCCAAGCAAGGAGAGGTGCAGAAAGTTCTGGTCATGCTGAGTGAGTGGCTTTGAACTGCACTTTTTATATGCAAATGCCTCATGATGGAATTCATGCTGCCGTCACTGTCGGGGTTTGATCACTGAATATTTTTGTGAGACATGTTAACCGTCTGTAGAAAACTGTTGAGCCCAAGACAAGGTCATGGTAAATTACTGTACAGAATTATATTCAAAAACTATGTATTTGTGTGTATCTATTCTAGTGGAGGGCATCGATCCAACATACCAGCCTGACTCTCAGAATAGGCGCTCTGCTCTGCATGCTGCAGCTCAGAGAGGTCTGCTGGAAATCTGCTATATGTTGGTACAGGTGAGAAACCCGGTACATTAGTAGGATCTGTCTTGTTTTACTTCTCATGATCAGTTTAGATGATCATTTTTATAAACACTTATTTTCATTGTTATCATTTATCAGTACTCATTGTTTTGTGTTATCGCTTACAGCATGTTCACATTACGGGCCTTAATGCTCAATCCCAATCTTTTCGTCAGATCCAATCTTTTTCTGTTCATGGTTCACATTCACGTTTGTAAGTATCCAGCTCCGATCTGATCATCGCTGTGCTCCTAAACTGCCACACACGTGCAGATTTAACTAAATGTGAACCACATGTGACCAATAATAACAACAATGACGTCATTTGTCCGACAATCAGTTTGCACATTTTCCTCAAAAACTGCTCAGTTATGACATGTTCCTTCCAGTTGGGTGTGATCAGAAGCTTCTGAATAAATATCCAACAAATGTGAAACGTTATGGTCTGTCCAATGATCCCCATCACTGTTGTTGCTCTCCTCTGTGTTTATGTTTATTGGTCTGTGAAAGGCTGATACTGAATGATGGCGATAGGCGATATGCACGTTCATAGAGGATTAAGATACTGGAAAAAAACTACATGAATTCTGATTTCACTGTTCTGATGGCAGTCACAGAGATCAGATACGAATAAGATCTAGGACCACATATGCAAGTGGCTCAGATCTGATCTGAAAAAATCAGATTTGGTTTGCTCACACATCCATAAAAAGAACAAATTCGAGTCACTTGGAAGGGAAAAAAATCTGATTTGCTTCAGCCTGTAGTATGAATGGAGCATTAGTTTCAGAGTGACTTTCTCACAATCCAAGGTGAGGTCCTAAAGTGTCTCATTTTGTTTGACCAACAGTCCAAAACTCAAACATATTCAGCTTTCTGTTATATAGCAAAGAAGCTATTGACAGTAATTGGTTTGGTGCTTTTGTTCAGGAAGTGATAGAAATGATTTAATATATTATAGATCAACATTGGCTGTGGCTCACGAGGTAGGGCACTCGTCTCCTGACCAGCAAGTTGGTGGTTCGACTCTTGGTCTCCCCGCATGCTTAAGTGTCCCTGAGCAAGACACTGAACCTTGAATTGCTCCCGGTGGCTTGTTGTGTGGCAGCCTGTCATCATTGGTGTGTGAATGGTGTCGTCATCGGTGTGTGAATGGGTGAATGGTGTCGTCATTGGTGTGTGAATGGTGTATCATCTCCTGTAAAGTGCTTTGGCCAGTGCAACACACTGGGGAAAAATGTGCTATATAAATACAGTCCATTTGCCATTTACAACATAAACAAGCAATTGAAGAGCAAGAGATACAAGTATAGAGAGTATAGTATAGTCAGAAATATATAGTAGAGTCAGAAATATATAGTATAGTAGAAATATTGGAGTGTATAATGTATAAAGACGGTATTTGATACTGACAGGCAGGTGCTCAAGTGGATGCCCAGGACAAAGACATGAGGACTCCTCTGTTGGAAGCGATAGTCAATAATCACCTTGAGGTGACTCGCTACCTGGTCCAGAACGGTGCCTGTGTCTATCATGCTGTGAGTGTCTGTTTGTGTCTGACATAATATAACAGAAATATTTACATTAAAGGGGTTTGTTTGATAAGAATTTTGGTCTTTGTATATGTCGTTGTTCATCAGGAAGAGGATGGATATACTGGCCTCCATCATGCAGCCAAGCTGGGCAACCTAGAAATCGTCACCATGCTTCTGGAGACAGGGCAGGTTGATGTGAACGCACAGGTAAAGGTAGAGCCAGAATTCCATGAGAACTTTTTGTCTACTAGTAATTCATTTCCATTAATGCCTTTTCAGGTACTGGCAAGTTTTATACATTGCTATTGATAGGATTTTGGTTTTATGGTTAAAAAAAAGATCCTCCTCTCAGGCAGTTTGATATGGGAAAAGGTCAAAAATACACTCCAGAATTATTTTTTGTCAGGGCACTGAAACATCATAAAACCAAGAAACTTCTCAACTGAAACCAGGATATTAATTCTGCATGCTTGTGTGGACTCTGATTACATTTTCTTCAGGTTAGGGTCTTCCCATAGACAACCACTCTACCATTCTCTGATATTTATGCAATAGATACAGGTGCATCTCAATAAATTAGAATATCGTGGAAAAGTCCA
>NW_018127914.1:3532414-3535989 GCF_001952655.1 Monopterus albus
ATACAGCACTCTGTGAACAGCCAGTTTCTTTGGCAATGAATGTTTGTGGCTTACCCTCCTGGACTTTTCCACGATATTCTAATTTATTGAGATGCACCTGTATCTATTGCATAAATATCAGAGAATGGTAGAGTGGTTGTCTATGGGAAGACCCTAACCTGAAGAAAATGTAATCAGAGTCCACACAAGCTTGCAGAATTAATATCCTGGTTTCAGTTGAGAAGTTTCTTGGTTTTATGATATTCTAATTTATTGAGATGCACCTGTATATAATCATTTAAGTAAAGTGCACAATATTCCTCTTACTGGAGTCAGATCACACTGACTGATACAAGACCGGTGTAGCCTAAATTTAGTTTCTTCTTTGTTGGTCCCAGGACAGTGGCGGCTGGACGCCAATCATTTGGGCTGCAGAGCACAAACACGTCAAGGTGATCAAAGCACTACTGAATAGAGGCGCTGATGTCACCATCAATGATAAGGTAAGTTTTCACTAGTCAATTCTGGGATTAGTGTTACTTTGAAAACTGTTTTTGCTCAATCTTTACAATAGCAGCTCCCTTAAGTTTCATATCAGCTAAACAAAGCTGGAATGGAAACCTGGACACTGATGGAATTTGCCTCATTAAAAATAATTTTATGCTTAAAATATCTCTCTCTAAAATATCTTTTTTTTTTTTTTTTTATTTGAACATTTGTGATGTCTGCATTCAGCTTGTGTTTTTGATCTCTACTCCAGTTTAAAAGTGATCTTGACATTATGTAAAAAATATACTGTATTTTAAATGGTAAGTGGAGAAACTGCAGAAAGACCACAACTTTCTTTGCTCTGGGGCTCTACTAACAATTGATTAATAAATGAATTGTCCCAGCTCAGCCTAGATTGCTATTATTGCTTCTGTTGGAAATCTTAAATACACCTTAAAGGACTTTCCATGACTTCTGGTGTTCCAGTGTGAGAAAATATGGAGTTGTATACGTGACAGAATGGCCTAACCTCTGTAATTTCATGAAAATATTTCAGGTTATTACATCAGACATTCCTTCTTTTCCTCCAGGAGCTGAATGTGTGTCTCCACTGGGCGGCGTATGCAGGGAATGTGGATATTGCAGAACTGGTGTTGAACTCTGGATGTTCGCTCTCTGCTGTTAACGTGCACGGAGACACGCCACTCCACATCGCTGCCAGAGAAGGATACTTGGAATGTGTTACGTGAGTCAATGTCTGCCACACGCTGTACCCTTGTTTAACCTGTGACAGAGCTCAAGGGGTTAATGTAGGAATCACTTTTTCCCTTTGCTTTAACTTGTAGCTACAGCGCCCATGTACTTCTTAACCACCGCTGGTATAATAACTTGTTCCAGCAGTGCAGTTGGGGAGCACATTGGTTGTTTTTACTTATTCAGAACAAGAGACTCTGTAGATCAAAACACAAGAATACAGGGACACAGTTTGTGGGTTATTTGGTTTTAACTGGTAAATCTGCTCTTCACTTCCATATCACAGAGGTTTCAAACTGTGAAGCCCACCTCCCTAATGGGGCACAGAGGGAGAGGCTACAGTACTGCCTGAGGTGAAAGGGACAGGTTCCTGCTGGAACAGTCTTAATCTTAAATGACAGATTGTTCCACAGTAGAGGAGCCATTACCCCAAACGCACAGCCCCCTCTGGGCTTCAGTCTAGACCTCAGAACAGCCAAAAGCATCTGGCTGGAGGATCATTGTACCCTGGAGGGTGGTTTTAACAGCTCAGAGAGGTAGGATGGTGCCAACCCATTGAGTGATGTAAAAACAAACAATAACACCCTTAATTCTCTCCTGTAACAAACTGGGAGCCAGTAAAGAGATGCTAACATGGGGGGGCAGTGTGGTCATATTTACGTTCATCCGTCAACTTTGATTACTTGTTACTGGATTATCAAAGTGATAGTGATAGTTTGTATGTGGTTGATGATAGGGGCCCCAGATTGTCATTTTGAAAACCTCTGCCTCATACAGTCACATTGTGTATTGGATGTTTCTGTTTCTCCTGCAGATTGTTCCTCTCCAGAGGTGCAGACATTGACATCATGAACAGGGAAGGAGACACACCTCTCACCCTTGCAAGGGCTGATACACCAGTGTGGGTCGCACTACAGATCAACAGGAAGCTGCGGCGGGGAATAACCAATCGCATGCTTCGCACGGAAAGAATCATCTGCAAGTAGGTGTTGTGTTGTCAGTGAATCCAGATTTTGTTCTTCTTTGTTGGTTCCTGCTGTTTTTCTGATTTTAATTTCCTGATTTATAACTCCCTGCTCGCTGTTTCAGTGACATTGCACAGGGCTATGAGAATGTACCAATTCCCTGCGTGAATGCAGTGGATGACGAGGGTTGTCCTTCAGACTATAAATATGTTTCAGAAAACTGTGAAACCTCAGCAATGAACATAGATCGCAACATTACACACTTACAGGTAAATCAGGCAGTTAATCGTTTTGACTTCATAATTTGTTCGCTTTTACACAAATGCACACGGGTGTATTATCTGCAGTGTAAAACACATCTCATTCATTTAATTATTTTAGCACTGCAGCTGCACTGATGACTGCTCATCTAGTAACTGCCTCTGTGGACAGCTCAGCATCCGCTGCTGGTATGATAAGGTAAATATAAATGTTGTTTTAAAAGCCACACTGTCAAAGTAACGTAGGCAGCAGGTTCTCACCAAGGAGGAGAATGAGTGGAATAAACGATGTAATCTCTGGTTCTGCTGCATCTGTTTTTAAATGTCTTCTTTAAAGCTGTTCAACAGTATTTTAGCAGTGCGATAAATCAGTCTCACACTCTTAAATAGGGAAACAATCAGTTAACAGAAATTTAACCAGTTCATGTGTATTCCTTATGAGGGTTCACCTCATAGACCAGCAGGCAAAAAGAGTGTTCTTCTATGGGATCATAAGAATCTGTAGAATATAGTTAATAATCTTTGTGGTCAATGACTAGAAGTCACTGATTATACAATAATCAATGATAATTTAGTGTTGAGCTGAAGGAGTGACACTAACCTCAACTTGTTTTGCTTTTTTTGTTTGTTACCAGGACCAGCGGCTGCTCCAAGAGTTCAACAAAATCGAACCTCCACTTATATTCGAATGCAACATGGCGTGTTCCTGTTATCGAACATGCAAAAACAGGGTGGTGCAGGCAGGAATCAAGTCAGTGCATCACATGTAACATTATGATTGTTAAACCTGTACACTACCAGAGATGATAAGGAAATATGAGAGAATACTACAGTAACCAATTCAGCTGATGAACAAGCCTTGTTGTCAATGGCTTCAGGGGAAAACCTGCACATTCTTGGCCCTTGGTGGCAAATACCGCCACAACGAAAACATTTTTCTTGTTGAATGCAACATTGACAAAACACTCATTATTATCACAGATGATTAACAGCACTGCAGGGACACTGAGCTATGTGTTGCAAACCATCTGCCCAATTTTCACCTCAATGTTTGTTTTGAATTGTATAACAAGTATCTGCTCACTCTAATAACTGTTCAGTCTTTTTGGCAGCTACAGTCAGAATCCTT
>NW_018127914.1:3536019-3563593 GCF_001952655.1 Monopterus albus
CCTCAGAGTTCGTCTTCAGCTCTACAGGACAGAGAAGATGGGCTGGGGCGTTCGAGCCCTGCAGGATATTCCTCAGGGAAGCTTCATCTGCGAGTAAGAAAATCCGGTCCACACAGCAGGTTGCTTTTATATGAGAAATCAGAGGCTGAAAATGAATTCCTCTTACCATGCAGATATGTTGGGGAGCTGATCTCAGACGCAGAGGCAGATGTTAGAGAAGATGACTCTTACCTGTTCGACTTGGACAACAAGGTAACCCTTTTTTAAAATGCCTTAAATTGTTCAGTCTCCGTCTATAGAAAAGCCAAACAGAGGACCATAGTAGAAAACATTTAGCGAGAGAATATGGCATATTTCCTCTGTAAGCAGTAATAAATAACTAGCCAGAGAAGAGCACATGTAGTCAGAACACAGAACTGCTAAGCTAGACAACATCCGCCAATTTATTAACTTAGTGTATTTTTAATGCTCAACTTTCAATCGGATGATAATAAAAGTCTTCTCTGTTGTGTTACTTAAGACATATATAAAATTTGAAAAAAGTAAAAAATTACACACAGTTTGTCTGAATAGGAATAGGTTTCTAACAGGCTCTGTAATTTTCTGCCATCTGTGCAGGATGGGGAGGTGTATTGCATTGATGCCCGGTACTATGGGAACATCAGTCGCTTCATCAACCACCTGTGTGACCCTAACCTCATCCCAGTACGTGTGTTCATGCTGCACCAGGACCTGAGATTCCCCCGCATTGCCTTCTTCAGCTCCAGAGACATCCTTAGTGGTCAAGAGCTCGGGTGAGAAGTTAGGATGTTTGTGATCACATGCTTTCTTACATCTAAACTTCCATTCTAGATTTTGTGTAAGTCTTTTTATCTATTTTGCATTGAATCTTGGAATCTTAATCACCTTGTTTTGGGGAGAATTTTTTGTAAGCATTTGTCTCCCTAAAGCCGCATCATACTGGAACTTTGATTCTACAAATAATTTTAACTTGACTTTCCTTGTTTGTGTCATTAGGTTTGACTATGGTGATCGGTTCTGGGACATTAAAAGCAAGTACTTCACCTGTCAGTGTGGATCGGAGAAATGCAAGCATTCGGCTGAGGCCATCGCCTTGGAGCAGAGCAGGTTGGCTCGGCTGGAGGCCTGCCCAGAGTCCGGGGCGGACTGTGGGATAACCATACAAGGAAACTCTTAAAACACTTAACCATGGAGCCTTTGGATTAACCCTTCCACATTTACGTTTACACATCAATAATGGAAATGGACAGTGAGGGTTTTGTCATGTTTAAAATAAAGTGTTGATGTATGTATGATGCAGATTTTTTGCCCCCAGACACGTCACCCAGTTTGCTACCTTTATAGTTTATAATTTCCTCTGTGACAGAGGATATGGGCCTTGAAATACCTGTAAACCATTTGGGTATTAAAAATGAGAGATCTTGTGATTTTGTACAGTATTTTTACTGTATCTCACTATGTACGTTTGCCTTGACACATGAAGTTTTGTGCATTAGCAATCTGCTCTCATGTAACAGTCGTATGTGTTTTCTGTTGTGCCAACAGACACAATGCCTTTGACACCGTACAGTAATGGTTCAGGCTCCAGCCCCTGCTGTACTCACTACGGACCTGAGAGCCAGTGTTGTCTGCATAAGTGTGTTAGCTTTAATTTTTTTATTTTTATATGTATTGTTTTCTCTGCCTCTTGGTGTAAGAAATTAGCTCATGAGTTGATCTTTGGGCTTTTGTATGAAATGTGGCATTTTCTTCTTTTTAAATCTGTGCTTACTGATGACATGATGTGATTGATCTTGTTTGGGAACATATCTATTTCTTTTTCCTGACAAATAGCTGACAAACATTTTTAATGCAATATAAACTCGGCTCAGCCTTGATTTTCAGTATATAGTATTTAGATTAGCATGCACCGAGCGAGATGTGATGTATTGTGGATTCCTCAAGTGTTTACCTTTTGTAGGCAGCAATGCAAAGTGAGAGGAGAGATTGGACAGGATGCTGTGTTAGGGACAGCCAGAGATTAAATGAAAGTGAGATGTCTCACTCTGCCACTGATTCTGTACATCACAAATGTCTCCTCGAAAAGATGATTTTGTTGGACACATTTCCCTGAAAGCTTTTGACTCGAGGAGACATTTGGATACAGGAATTTTATTTGTAGCATTATTTTTATATCGTGTGTTTGTATAATACTAGTACATAGTATTGCTGCTTTTACACAAGCCGAGTAAACGAGCTAATTACGTCCACCACTGTTGAGCAAAAGGTTCTATGAGGAGTGATTCCTCTATAATAAACGATCTTTGGCAGACTGCGCAGGTGCGCATCCCTCAGCAGGTGCGTGGCGTCAGTGCTTAGTTACCACACCTGCCAGGAAGAAAAAGATTTCCTAACTTGGTTACCACATTCACCCAGAGACGGAGGAACTCGTTTTAAACGTGATTTTAGAGGTTGTTTGTAACGTTTTAAGTTTACGTTTTGTGGAGGACTTGGTGGTTTAGAAGCTGAGGGTGAAAAGGCAGAGGTGAAGGCGGGAAATGGGTAAGAAAGAGGAGAAGAACCCGGAGAGTGAGTATGGTGAGTTGTTAACATCCGTTTCCTCAGAGGACTGTTTTTGACGGTAAAATAATGGTTGAATTGCAAATAAACTAACTTCAGCAGACGAGTTTACATATTTTTGACCATATTTAATTTTCCCGGATGTCATATCAAAGTTTCTCCTGGATTTGACAAGAAAAGTTATACGCATTTTTTAAAACTAGGTTAATGTTAACTTCATAGGACTTTTTAGATCCATAGTGTTTGCGTCCGTTTTGTTCGTTGTACTTAAATGCAGCTTCTAGTTTTTGGGAAAACTGCAAACAAGAAGAGTTGAAACATTTCCTTATGACCAAATGCAGGCTTGTCTGCCAATATTGCCATCAATAAACATGGTGTAAAGGTTTACAATAAGCTTGCTTATCAAGTAATGTCTGTCTAATTATAGGTTAGCCAATACACCCAAGACACTTGTTCTAAAGAAAAATAAACAGGCATCTTTGAGTTGACTGCAAATCTCATGTAATGTATATAGGAAGTCTCAGTGGTCACCACTTAAATGAATTGGGTCAAGGTAGGAAGTTTTTTTTTTTTGTTTTTTTTTTTTTTTATGCCTTCACTCTCTCAGGTCTCTACAATCCTTCAAATAAGACAAATATGAAAAGAAAACAATCACCTATTTGTTTAAATGTTCACAATTAATTTCCAAACTTGATGTCATAACTTGTGAGGAGGGGTGTCACACATCAGTAGATACAATAATTCATTGATTAGTCTTTTTGAGGCGGAAATGTTGTTGGACATTTGTTTTACATATTTATCAAACCAAATTTTTAGCAGCCTATTATTAATACCCATTTTTCAGGTTGCAACTAACTTATTTTCAGTATCACTTAGTCCACTTGTTTTCTTGATTAATCTAGTTGTGGTTTAGTCTATAAAGTGACATCTGTAGTTTCTAAAGAGTCAAAGGTGATGCCTTTTAAAACTTGTGTTGGCCCGATCCAGTAGTCCAGACCTGTGTGTTAATTACTTGGAGTGCAGGACACATAGAGCTATTTGATGAGACAATGTTAAAACAATTGCGGTCTTAAGGATTTTGACACAAGAGTCCATGTAAAGGACCGGGGCCACATGAGGGATGTCACAGCTCTGACAATTTCTGCCAAATTAGGGAATGGTGTCACTATGTAGACCAAAGTGACACAGAGTGAGCCTCGTGGGCTGTTGATAATCCAAGATTTTAACAAGAGTGATAGATTGTAGTTGTTCAGACCATCATGTGGCAGTTTTCCGCTGTGTTTGCGTGTATCAGATCTCTTTCCTGAGTCCCTTTTGACTCTGTGTTATTTAATGTATTGATGGAGTTTCAAGTCTATTGACAGTCTGGGAGGTTTTGTAAGGCTACAGTAAGGCTACAGTAAACAAACCCTCCCTGGATGTAAATATCCCATTGGATTTCATATCTCCTCACCAAAGCAAGCACAAGTGTCAAAACTGACAGTTTACCATTGTATGATGTGACCGCTGATGCTCTGTTCTCAAAAACTGTCAATTAATGTTCTTCTTAAACACATCAGTGTTTTCTAATCGGAAATACGCTTCCTGCTGTGTCCCTGCTGTTCACCCCAAGCTTCACTAGGAAGTCGCCGCTTTTGGATGTTGACAGGCCTTCCTGATTTATGACCATAGTGAGACGTTTCAGGGTGCTACTTGTTCTCTAGTACGTTTTTCTTTTTTGGAGTCGTTTCATTTGCAACATTTTTTCCTGTTGTGAATGTGCAGACAGAGTATGGGGAAATAAGTCTGCTTGTAACGGTTGCTGCAAATCACTGACCACAAAATGTGTTAAAGGTGCTTGAAGCTATAATCACAAGCTATAGCTAATGTATTAAATTAGAGATCCAGTGATGGGCTTCATTTTAAAAAACTATCTATCTATTTCTGAAAGAGACTTAAAGTCCTCGCATAGAAACATAATATAACATATTTTGAAGAGGTTGAATTAGTTTGAAATAAACATGGTGGACATATTTTGGAACAACAAACTCAATTTTCAAATAAACATGGTGAACATATTTTGGAACAACAAACTCAATTTAATGAATGACATTTGTTGTGTGTTAGAGCAGAGGTGAAGCATTGATTTGATTAGCCAACTAGCAAAAATATTAATCAGTATTTGGTAATCAATAGCTGTTAACACTTGTATGTCCTGCTGGTCTCGGCTTTAGTGGAAAGATTTAATGCCTTTCTTTAGTGAACAAAATGAGCAGTAAGAAGACATTTTGAGATGTAAAATGAGCATTTTTATTGGCTAAAGTGTAAAAAATTTAGTTACGCCCCTATTATGTATTACAGCTGAAATGGTCACTTGTGTAACAGGAAACTATTTTGATCATTTATTAATCGATTAAATGGTTTCTTTTTTCTTAGTAATACTTTATTTTACAGACCTGTTAATTCCCATTTATTTCTAAATTCCTCAGTTTATTGTAAGGAGCCATATCATATGGTACTGACAACAGGTACAGTCAGTGATCAGTTGGTACACTTCCACTTATTTCTAAATCCTAAGCTAGCACACACGTAAGGCTTTCGTCAGTGGACAGATGGTCAACTAAACATGCAAATAAATGGTAACCATTAACTGGGGTTTACATTTTTTTCATGGAAATGATCTGGCAGCCAATAATAAACTCAACACAACTCAGTGGGCTAAGGAAAAAAAATCTGTCTTGGAGCTTTGTTTTTGTTTTTCTGTAATTAATGCGAAACTACATGGTTCTTTGCAGCAAACGTTAATAAAGTATTAGGAAATTTTGAAACTGTAAAATAAAGCATTGCCATTTTTAAACAAAACATCCCAAATATTTTGGTTCAGCTTCACAAATTAGAGATTTTACTGCTTTTATCTCGCACCACAGTAAACTGAATATAGTAAATAGTACCACTGCATGCACCAGTCTGATAGCTCAAAGTGTGTATATAATATTTATGAATACTGCTTCTTCTACCTACATGACTAAATGATGATTAAAATAAGCATCTGTTGCAGCCCTACTGTAATTGCTATTGACATGGTTAAACATTTAAGTAATCAGAAGTCAAAACAGTTTCAATGTTCAAACCAAACACACCTTTGAATGACTAAACCTTCTCCTAAGATTTAGCGCTACTTTGAGAAGATGGCGTTCGTTCTGGATCAGTCCCTCCTTTGTATGTGGCCGGCTACCAATTAACTGGGTTGTCTTTTCTTTTTACAGTTGCACAGAGGGTGAGGCCTTTCGCATAAACCATAAACAGAAATGTCTAATCATTCACTCAGTGGCATCTTATGATCCTCACACCTAACATCCTTTTGAATTTTACAAATCCAAATGGTAAAAACGCCCTGCAGTCTTTCTGTCTTGGGTTCAAGCATGTAATGGATTGCTTTAGCTTTCGATGAGTGCATAAAAACAGAAGCCTGGTTGTATGTGTTATAGTGAGCCATTTTTCCATATTGTTTACTCCATATTGAGCGCACAGCTGAAATCTGACACTGGCACCTTTACAAAAGGCAGATGAACAGGTTTCCTTGTTGGAAGCATTTCTTATTACTGGAAGAGTCCTTGTACTGTGTGAGTGAAGGTTTGGGAAACACAAACATAGTGACTGTGGTGTGGTCTGTTTGTTAAATGACATTCTCACACTTATTTAAATATGACTCATCAGATATTCTTATATCATCCTGTTTGAAGATTTGCATCCTACTCAGAACTCCTGACCGTGTTAACACAGTCTCCATCCACTCCTATTCAAATTACAGTGGAAATTATTTAGCTTTAGCTACTATGAGGAATGATCACCACTGGTGAGCTCCCTGGTTAAATGCCCATCCCTGGTTGGCTGATCAAATCAGCAAAGCATATTAATATTTGCGTGGACTGTATCTAATGGGAACCCAACAAATAAACAAAGGAGAACTTTTCATCACGCCAGGCTTTTGCGCACCAAAATGCAGATTTGCTGCTGTGGTAGTTCAATCTTCACCACCTCTGCACCCCATTGGAGGCAGCTTCAGAAAGATTTCTGGTGGTGACATGAGGAAATGGAACAGATTTTGTCCATATTAATAAAATATTCTAAATGTATATGAGAAACTATAGTAATAGTAAAGGAATTTATGCATGTATATCTAGATCAAGAAATAATGATTTGCACAATACAGCACATTTTGTGTTGTATTTTGTTCCAAGATTTGATTTATACAAATACAATATTGACACTCCCAGCTATAGGATAGCTAGGATAATGCAGTGGAAGCTAACTGAAGATCTGACTCCTATAGTAAGAATGTTTTCAGTTGAGACCTGGTCAAACAAGTTTGTTGTCAGTTTTCCCATTATAATGATGATGGTACAAATTTAAATTTCATTCAAATGACCCTGAGCTGCTAGAGTGAATTCTTGGCCTCCGCTCTGATCCTTCTCTTTACTGTCTCCACTGGGACTGAACATAAACTGACTACAATGAATGCACTAGTTTAGAAAGTGGCTTATTGTCTGAGGTAGTGACACCCACTGAAGTTCAATTTGTTCTCACTGGTAACCTTTCTCTCTGTTTCAGGAAGCAACAATGAGGCATTTTAACGCAGTCAACTCTGTTTGAGTGACTACACTGTAATGCACCAGTGAGCAACCAAACTATAAAAATGAGATTTTGTCTTATGTCTAAAGGTTTTTCTTCCTTTCAGTTGCACCAAAATTCATGACCTCAGAGAAGAGGATAGCAAAAACCAACACCTATATCATACAACACCAGCAGTTGCTGGTGTTGTATGATGCATTAGTGGTGTGTAAAGGTCACTGTATAGGTGGCATTCATTCACTTTCGCTTTTGAAGGCCATTTGTGAGACTGAATACACTGGTTTTCTGTGTTACTGTTTTCCTTTCCTAGGAGAACCTGGTCAGTTTGACCCAACCTTCAAAGGACCCATAAAGAAAAGGTGAATCTGGATATTTTGTCTCTGTTAATCCTCAGTAGCTGCAGGGTTTCTGACGTTCTGTGTGTGCAAAGCTGATTTTGTTTGCTGAGTTTCTGTTGACTGATCAGTCACATTTGTTACCCCCAAGACAGACTGCAGTGCAAAGATCAGCCAACTCACTCAAACCTGTTGCTGTCTCTTTCTTCATCAGGGGGTGTACTGATATAATTTGCTGTATCTTGTTTATGGTCGTCATCCTGGGCTACATAGGAGTCGGGATTTTAGGTGAGTGACCTGACAGCACCTACACAGGCCTTTGAACCTGTCCCATACTCCCTGGCATCATAATCGGTCATTAATTTCCACCATCTTGTCATTCTGTTTTGTTCTACTAAATGCATCTGTAGCTTGTTCTTTCTTTTTACTGCTCCTTATGTTAAAGGAATAGTTTAGTGTTTTGGCTTCTCGCGCAGTTGCATGAGAATATTCCTTTTCAGTATGAAGCCTGAGCCAGCAGCTAGTATACTTGGCCTAACAGCTTAAGACAGGAGGAAACAGCTAACCTGGCTCTGTCCAAAGGTAACATAGGTCTGCCTACCATGACCTTATAGCTCACTAATTACCATATTATTGCACTTGTGGATTCGTGGGGATTATGATTGAGACTTTCTTGGTAGAGAGCCCTGACTTCCTGGAGTGCTTCCTGCTTCTCTTCAGAGTGATGACGAGAATCCCGGAGCAAACACTAGGTTTTATGTACTGATTAAACACATGTAGCTTGTTAATGAGAAGGCTTTAGCTAGGAGTTGGACTGGAAACAACTCGGCCTTAAAGGGGCAGGGAGCTGTGTTGGTTGATGAGGTCAACCTCCACAAAGAATACATGAAGTAGGCTCTAACTTTGTTCGGGAGTAATTCTTGTGAATGGTAATAGTGGACCAGGCTTTAGAGGTGCTGGTAAATGGATTTTGAAAGTGGTATCAATGTCCTCTAACTCTCAACAAGGAAGTGTACTGCCCAAAATTTTGAACTCAGCACTACAGTGAAAGGCAGGCCTCTATAAATCTTGCTTTAAGGCTGGTCACTGATGTTTAAAAACACAGTGAAACACACTGCTGCACTGGTTGACATGTTTCCTCATTACAAAACACCAGACTCTTTAGCAATGTTGCCAGAAAGCCTCCGAATGGCCATAACATTTTACAGCATCTGAAGTAAGCAAGAGTCAAAGGCCCATGCATGAGACCTCTGGATGTACTTAACTATTAGGGTCTTGTGTTTCATAATGAGGAAATCTGTCACCAAGTGCAGTGGTGCTTCCTTTTGTTTTTGAACAACAGTGGTGGTCTGTGCCACAGATCAATAAGCTGATCCATTGACAGGCATTAAAGGTAGAGTTGGTGATTCTTTTCAGAAGCATTTTTTGTTTCATATCTTGAAACTCTCTTTTCATCCTGATGGCAATGGATACATTAAATGCACTGACAACAAAGGAAAAAACCTCTGGCAGTAGCAGGGCAAAAAAAAAACCTGACCAATAATTTTATATGGTGCCTTTCATGGAGGTTGTTTTGTATTATTATTATTGTACAAACAGCTGATTTCCATGTTGATATCTGGTCAGGAGTTTATTGCCCTGTCATCAAACTCATTCCAACACTTGGGGCCGTGCTCTTATCTAGAGTCAACAAAGGCCTGATAAGTACTGTGGCCGCCTTGTGTGTCATCGGCTGAATGTGACCTAAATGAGCTGCTGTTGCCTTCAACTCGTGACAGTTCAAAAGTATTTGTTGCCTAAAGTGGATTTAAGTTGAGAAATCTTCTGACCTTTATTGATGCTTTATGGCCTGGATTTATTCCATATTATCATGATAACATATCGCATAGCATTATATGATGTAATGGACAAGGAATTTACCAGCTCTGACGTGTGTGTTTGTGTACGGTACTATAGCTAAGACCAAGAAACAACCCGTTAGTTGTACAGTACAAGACATTTTGCATCACATTGCATTGATTTGGCTGATTCATTTAATTCTTTAGTCCAAAACAACTTAGCAGTAAGTACATTCAAAACAGACTCCCTAGGAACAAGAGCAATGTCATTCAAACTTAATGCACCTCCTCTCGCCGTCTTGTGGCAACAAAGATGGTAATATGAGTAATAGACTGTTAACAGCTATTAAAATGTGTTGCTAGATCTTAATACAGCAGGGACACCATCAAAATACTGAACATTTGTGATCAAAGTATGGTAAAACCTTTGCAGTAGCAACATAGCTGAACTTCTGAATTGGGTTACAGTAACCTGGAATTGTGCTCAAGTCTCCTCAGCCAGTAAATCACTCGCAAGACTTTCATGCCCCCAGACAAGCAAAAATGTACGGTGTTTGTGTTAGGTAAAAGCATGTCCTCTGTCAGTACCAAACACAAGGGAGCAGGTGAACATTACGGGGCGTGACTATTTCGTCATTAATTTGATATCATCTTTTATGTCGCTTTCTCTGCTCTGTTTGTTTCCTCTATCAGCTTGGCTCTATGGAGATCCTAGGCATGTTCTTTATCCAAGAAACTCCACCGGATGGTTCTGTGGCATTGGGCCAAATAAGTAATTTAATAGTTCTCTCACCTTTTCACATCGTTCTACATGTATAGATATAAAAAAAACCAAACAAAATCAGTGTAACCATGTCCATCTGCTTCCTCTCAGAGACCAACCCAATGTGTTCTACCTTGACTTTCTCAAATGTGCCACATCTTTTAATATTATGGCGTCCACGCTTAATGGTTTACAATGTCCAACCACGCAGGTAGGGGAGGCTGGCTGATTTTATAGTTTCTAATGACACCTGACTATTAACTGAAAACCTTGATCCTTTTTTTTTTTTTTCTTCCCCCATAGGTGTGTGTGAACAGTTGTCCCTCAACGTTCTGGGCTGTACAGATAGGGGATTATTTTCCAGGTGTGAAGCCAGCAAATGTTTTCAGTCAGAATCTCTGTGTGCCAACTATAGACCTGGCCACTACCGATCTGGTAAGTCCCATTTTATCACAATGTGTAATCTTTGTATGTCCCCCACAGTGATTACATTTGACTTGGTAAAGACAAAAAAATGTTTTTGACATTAGCACCAGTCAGTCTGCATTCACATGTTTAATTTTTATTTTTTTAACACATAACTGCCTTTTTTTCCAGACTGTTAAAGAAATCGTGGACAGGGAGCTGTGTCCTTATTTCTACCCGCCTACAACCCCTGGTGAATGAATCCGCTCATGACAGTATACTGTGTTCATTTTCATTTTGCTCTAGTAAAGACTGGCTATGACTTTCATGCAGCTGCTCATTTTAATATTGGGATACCCCCCCATTTAATTTACTGTTTATATATGTTAAATGGGGAACTAAGGTAGATTTAACTGCTACTGAACCGGAGATGAACTACTACTTTTTGTTTATTCACATGAATATTTAATTGATTATGGCTTGTGATTCAGAGTATATCTGGGGATAAATGATGATGATTTAATCCATTTCTAGCTGATTTGACTCTTCTCTGCTTTTAGTGCTGGGGAGATGTTTGCCTGATTTCTCCACACTGAGTTCAATTCCTCCAAGCTTCACCAATGTTTCGGGTTTATCAGTCAACACCACTGTCGACATAATAAAGAATGGCACTGGGTAGGATAATGTGGATTTGTACATTATCGTATAGTAAATCACAGATAGCTGCACATGAACAGTAAAAACACACTCTTAACACTGAATCTGTTTCTTTCTCCTCTCCGTCACCAGCACAAGGTTGGTGGCTTTGAGCGCTTTTGTTGACTGTTTGCAGCTGGTTGTCGTCGCTCTTGTTGCTGTGTATGTGTACTATTGTACACAGTAGTCCTAGTTGCCATGTAAAGTGCTCTCTTGGGATTTAGTGTTAAAGCATTCACGTCAGTTTCTCACAATGTGCAGGAAAAACTCCATTCTTTCTCTCCTTCACTGACTGTCTGGGATCCATTTAGCCTTCCTTGTTTTGTATATAAATACATATAGATGCTGTTTTACTGTGCTCAGTATTGAAAGTGGTATTTGATTCACCTTTTCTTTACCACCACATTACTTGTAGTAACTTTCAACAAGCTTGACATAAATAGTTTTTATTTGAATGTTGGTTTTTCCTCATTTCTTTACTGTACCCCACCCTTTGTTGTTCACTTTACTGTCACCAGCACAAACTCTCCTTGATTTTGCCTCTCATTAGGAATATCGTTAATGGCTTCAACGCCAGAGAGATCAGTGTCAGAATCTTTGCGGACTTTGCATCGTCATGGCCGTGGATCCTTGTGTGAGTTGCCTTGCAGAAGTACACCTCCCACTGCCATCTACTGGTAGACACAAGTAGAAATTATGTGATTGTATTGAAAAGTAGAATTCAACTTTTTGTAAATGTGTAGATTCGCTGATGTTGGATTTTAATGTGCAATTCAAACACTTGGTTGTATCAACTAAAGCAGGAATAGTCATGCAGTAATATCAGATGATCTCTTAAACCTCCTCATCTCTGGTTTTAATTTTAATGCATTTTCCATTTATCCACTTAACTTTTTGTTTTCTATAACACCCTGTTCACCTGTCCCATTTCAGTGGTCTGCTAATAGCTATGATGGTCAGTATGCTGTTCCTGTTGCTGCTGAGATTCACTGCTCCAGTCATGGTGTGGGTGCTCATCATTGGACTCCTGGGCACTGGAGCATATGGTAAACACTCAGTCTGAGTAGTTTTGAAGCAAACAGGGTTTTTCATATGTTTAATATTTATTGATGACCCATCCAAACAGACTTCCCACTACAGATAAAAAAAAATTTTCTGCTTGGAAAATCAGTTGAACATGCGGTACAGGCTGCAGGATAAATAAGTTTCCTTAATAGAAGGTGAATCCAAAGTTGTGCTGCAGCTGATGCTCACCACTACAAATTATGTATCTGTGCTCAGGGAAATGCAGGGGAGGATAGATTTTTGTCTGGCTATGCACAGAGCAGATTGACTAGTATGCTGGTTCCTGTTTAAAGGTGGAATCTGAAATGTTATAGTTTTCTTGATTTAATTAGATGTATAGGTTTTTTTGTTTGTTTGTTTTTTAGTAGAGTAGTTGGTGTATCTGTGGGTCATCTTTTCTTTTTTGATTGCAGGGATATGGCATTGCTACTGGGAGTATGCCAACTACAAGAACCTAAACGCTTCCATCAAAAATGTCGGTTTCACCACCAATTTCGCTGTTTATCTGCAAGTCCAAGAGACTTGGCTGGCTTTCTGTGAGTCTGATTCAAGTGCAATTTTAACATCACAGAACTTTAGTCAGTGTGGGGATAATATTTTTTTTTTTAAGTTGGCCTGATGGTCTATTAGCATTTTTCCTGAGATGCCTGTGTAGCAACATGTTCATAGGTCAGCTGGTGGATACAAAGCTCTGTACACTGAAAAAGAAAAATCTCTTGATGCTAGAAGTGAACATAATATTGGATATAATGAAATGGAACAATGAAGCTGTTTCAACAGTGGGGCAAATAAGTATGATACACCGCCGATTTTTCAAGTTTTCCCACTTACAAAGAATGAACAGTTCTGTAATTTTCATCGTAGGTACGCCTCAACTGTGAGACACAATCTACAAAAAAAATCGAGAAAATCACATTGTTAGACTTTTAAATTTCCATTTTATTGCATGAAATAAGTATTTGATACAATAGAAAAATAGAACTTAATATTTGGTACCGAAACCTTTGTTTACAGTTACAGAGGTCAGACGTTTCCTGTAGTTCTTGACCAGGTTTTCACACACTGCAGCAGGGATTTTGGCCCACTCCTCCATACAGGTCTTCTCCAGATCTTTCAGATTTTGGGGCTTGTTGCTGGGCAACATGGAGTTTCAGGTCCCTCTAAGGAGGTTGTTGCCCAAAATCTGGCGATACATGGCCCCATCCATCCTCTCCTCAATACGGTGCAGTCGTCCTGTCCCCTTTGCAGAAGAGCACCCCCAAAGCATGATGTTACCACCCCTGTGCTTCACGGTTGGGATGGTGTTCTTGGGATTGTACTCATCCTTCTTCTTCCTCCAAACACGGTGGGTGTAGTTTATACCAAAAAGTTCTATTTTGGTCTCATCTGACCACATGACCTTCTCCCATGCCTCCTCTGGATCATCCAGATGGTCTTTGACAGACCTGGACATGTGCTGGCTTGAGCAGAGGGACTTTGCGTACGCTGCAGGATTTTAAGCCATGACGGTGTACTCAACTAACATAAGATTCCATTTAAAACATATGAACTACATAATAAAAAGAATAAAACAATAAAATTAAATAACTAAATCAAAATAGCACAAAGTACTATCCAAAACCAGAACCCGAACAGAGTCTCACACCGTATCAAACGCCAAGGCATACAAATGGGTCTTCAAGTAAGTTTTAAAAGTGGCCAATGAGGGGGCCTGCACATTCTATAGCTTAGGAGCCACAACGGAAAATGCTCTGTCCCCTCTAGATTTACGCCTAACCCTTGGTACCCCGAGCAGGAGCTGGTCAGCTGATCTGAGGCACTGAGATGGACTATAGGGAGATAAAAGCTCAACAAGATACGATGGTGCAAGGCCATTTAAAGACTTAAAACCAAATAAAAGAATCTTAAAATGAATCCTAAAGGACACCAGGAGCCAGTGAAGGGATGCCAAAATAGGGGTTATGTGCTCCCTTTTACGCACTCCAACCAAAAGACGGGCAGCCCCATTCTGAACCATTTGGAGACGAGTAGTGTGTTACTGATGGTAACCGTTGAGACTGTGGTCCCAGCTCTCTTCGGGTCATCGACCAGGTCCTCCCGTGTAGTTCTAGGCTGATCCCTCACCTTTTTCAGGATCATTGATACTCCACGAGGCCAGATCTTACATGGAGCCCCAGTCCGAGGGAGATTGACAGCCATCTTGAATTTCTTCCATTTTCTAATAATTGCGCCAACAGTTGTTGCCTTCTCATCAAGCTGTTTGCCTATTGTCCTGTAGCCCATCCCAGCCTTGTGCAGGTCTACAATTTTGTCCCTAGTGTCCTTAGACAGCTCTTTGGTCTTGCCCATAGTGGAACAGGTGTCTCTTATACAGGTAACGAGTTCAAACAGGTGCAATGAGTGGAGGAAAGGAGGGCTTCTTAAAGACAAACTAACAGGTCTGGGAGAGCCAGAATTCTTGCTGCTTGGTAGGTGATCAAATACTTATTTCATGCAATAAAATGGAAATATTTAAAAATCTAACAATGTGATTTACTGGAATTTTTTTGTATTATTTGCCCCACTGTATAGGGTAAGTCCTGTGTTTGTACAGGTAGGGCGCATGTGCAAATGTGTAATAACCAAGTTCAGAGTGTTGACTCTTGAGTATGGGGGGATATATATAATATATATGAATGATGCAGGTGGGGGTGCATGAGAGCATCACTGGCTTTTTATCCCCTCTTTATGTCCCACTTTTCTCATTCGTCTGACCCTCCTCAGTGATAATCATATCTGTGGCAGAGGCGATCATTCTCCTGACCGTTATTTTCCTGCGGACCAGACTCCTCATCGCCATCGCCCTCATCCAGGAGTCCAGCAAGTGAGTCATGATTCCAAAATACAAATACGCTGTCCCCAAGATTCTTAATTCTATTTAACCTGGTGTTAAACCATACTTGTTAAATTTAGATATTCATTTCCACAGAGAATTTATTTAGGGATTTGTTGTTTCTTTTTATGTTAAGAATAAATAACATTGACCCAGATTTTATGATGGTCATACCTTGGTTTGTATCTGACTGAAGATGTTGTACAGCTTTGGTAAAACCTCATGACAAATCTGTCTATATTTCACAGGGCAATCAGTTACATGATGTGCGCTATGCTGTACCCCCTGGTCACGTTTGCTCTCCTGCTGGTGTGTGTTGCTTACTGGGGCGCCACTGCTTTGTATCCTTTAATTTTAAGATAAAACAGGCACTCAGGCTCCTTACTGGGAGCATTGCTGGTTGTATAGCCTGACAGCAGCAGGAAGGGAGGACCTGCGATAAGACTCCATCAGACACTTGTGGTGAAGCATTCTGTCACTAATGGAGCTGCCCAGTGCTGTCAGTCTCATGCATGGGATGGGAGTCATTCTCAAGTGGGGATGTCAGCTTGGCTAACATCCGTCACTCACCACCTGCACTGGGTCAAGGGGACTTCTCAGGACAGAGCTGGCCCTCTTGGCCAGTTTGTGTAGTCTTTTTCAGCCACTCACTGTTGCACACTATCAGTTCTTTTCTTAAACTAGTGTATGCAGATATTTGGCCACGTCAGGGAGGCCAGTCTATAAAGTGGTGGCTCTCAACTCCTCCGCAAGTGGCTGTAATGGTATCAATGGCACCATGAACTGTGACCCTCAGGTAAGTGAGGCTAAAGTGGATGATGTCTATAACCTACAGTAAAACCTTCTCACCTTTTGGCTGCTAGAGGGAAGTTGCTGTTGGCACACAACTGTAATTTAATCACATGTAAATATTTCCGTTTTAAAACTGAATTAATAGCCATCAAGATCGAGGTGTGAGTGTCCACTCGCCCTTGAAAGTGATGTAATGACTAGGATGAAATTAATCATGTAGACATTTGACTTTCTTGTTCTCCATCTTCCATTTCCTCCGCTCAGAACTTCACCTCCTCAGATTACCCAGACTGCCCCACAGCTAGCTGCATCTTCATCAACTACAACAACGAGGGTCTCTTCCAGAGGAACCTCTTCAACCTGCAGATCTACAATGTGGTGGCTTTTCTCTGGTGTGTCAACTTTGTCATCGCTCTGGGGCACTGTACGCTCGCGGGGGCCTTTGCCTCCTACTACTGGGCCTTCAGCAAACCAGGCGACATCCCCATGTTCCCTGTGTCTGCCGGCTTTATACGCGCTCTCAGGTAAGTTGGTGAGCTGCCGTCACATACGTTAAATCCCTGCAACGATGAAAGCCTCAAACTGGATCTCCATTGTTTAATTCTCCTAGTGATATGATTAGTGTGTCCAACAGAAGGTTGATACGAAATCTAAACTGCTTTGATAATTTACAGTATGTTGGCCCTGAACTGATATTGAATTAAACTTTATACTTTGTATAAATGCTTTTATAAAAGATAATGCAATTCAAAGTGTCTTACGGATGAGATGGAAAAATGTTTTATAAAAAAAAAAAATGTGTAAACTGGAATAAAATTAAAAGCTAGATCAAATGTATAAGATACAATGACAAGTAAAATATACAAGGTATAATATACAACAATAATAAAAAATTATATGGATTAAAAGATTCTAATCAAAAGCCAAGCCAAAGAGACGTTTTGAGTTTGCATTTAAAAACATCAGTACTTTCAGCTGCTCTCAGATCCTATTTGTTTTATTTTATGCTTTGCTGTGATTGAGCGATATACTGTGTGTGTGTGTGTGTGTGTGTGTGTGTGTGTTACGATTATGCTTACTCATTTTGTTGTGAAGCAATTTGTAACCTTGGGTTTTTAAAAGGGCCATAGAAATAAATTAGCTTTGCTTAAAGTTCAGTTCTGAATCAAAAATGATACCCCTGCTTCTGGCTCATGGGCTCAGGGTCAGTCCTGGCCATTTTTCTGCTTGTTTTCCAACTATCCCTGCCTGACCTGCTGGAAGATACCAGTTCACTTTCCTCACTCCACTTTCTGGCTGAACACACCTGAGCCAGGTAATCAGCAGCAGGTCAAGCAGGGATAGTTGGGAAAACAAGCAGGACAGTGGCCCTCGAGGACTGGAATTGGCCACCCCTGCTATAGAAGATACTAGCAGACTGTAGTTCTCTCTTTGACCACTAGAGGGGACAGTACACCTACGCATAGCAGACCTCTGCAATTGCACAATGCATGCTTTTAATGGATATTAAAATTTATTAGATTTATGGAGTTCATTTGCCACTGTCGCATAGTTTTTGTTTACGTTGCTGTAGAGAGCCACTCTATCGTGAGAATATGATCTGTTGCTGGGAAATCGGTGTAGGGTAGAAGAATCAGTGTGCTACTCTATTTATTCTTTAGTCAGCGAGGTACTTAAACAGCCGGTGAAATGTTATCATTTTTATATCTCAGGTACCATGTGGGCTCCTTGGCTTTTGGTGCTTTGATCCTGACCCTGGTGCAGATAGCGAGGATGATCCTGGAGTACATTGACCACAAAACAAAAGGTAGGACTGACAAGGATATGACAGTATGCCACCCTAAAGGACTCTGGACATTTTTCATTTGCATGGCTTATTTATGTAACTTAAGGTGTAAATAGAACAAGTCATAATCAAACAGCCTTTAGTCTTAGTTTTCATATAAATGCCAGGGCACTGTTGTATTTCTATAGGCTTTAGATTGAACCCATCCACAGCTTTTTCTCTACCTGCAGTTCTATTTTCAGTGTATAAGTGAATGAATACTAAAGATATGCAGGACTCTCGCATGCTGAAACAAGTCTGTTTTAATGAGACGCTCTTGGAATTCAAATGGTGTCAGACAAATCACAGGATAGTCACACTTGTTTCGGTTTCTTTCCTCAAGCGGCGCAGAATGCAGTTGCCCGTTTCATAATGTGTTGCCTGAAGTGCTGCTTGTGGTGTCTGGAGAAGTTCATCAAGTTCCTCAACAGGAATGCTTACATCATGGTGAGCACAGTTGTATTACTGTGGAGGTTTTGGTCCCTTCTACCTTAATTTGCTTTACTATTGTATTGATAGTACTAATGATGATGAAAGTACTGTTAAAACTGAAACATACTGTACTCAAGCATGACTAATCTCTGAGAAGCCTACACATCATGACAAACATTTAATTAATTACATGACAATACTTGATTTGACCATCATATTTACACAAAGCCACCATCACTGATCTTTAACTGTTTCTTATGCAGTGCACCATTCCTAAAACCAAATGATGTTTCCTTTCCTTGACAGATTGCCATTTATGGGAAAAACTTTTGTGTCTCAGCCAAAAATGCCTTCAAGCTGCTGATGAGAAATATAATCAGGTTTGTGCTGAAGCTGTTTCCTGTGCTACAGTAAAGGAGCCTGTGTTTTCATTGCCACATGCTGTCTGTGTAATGTTCTGCCCATAACATGAATACATTTCCATGTGTTCGGGAGACTCGGTGACTAGTGCCATGTTTCTCTGACTCGCAGGGTTGTGGTGCTCGATAAAGTGACGGATTTGCTGCTGTTCTTTGGGAAGCTCCTGGTGGTTGGAGGAGTAGGTAAGGAGACGATGCTTAAAGAATAAGGCCAGTAGCAAGATCTTCTTGAAATAAGTTAAATTAAAATCTGAGAACATTTTCTAATTGGGGGGGGAGGGATGTAGTCTTTAAAGTTGTTTAGCCGACACCCACTGTATTTTTTTTTTTTTAATATGTTGGCAATGAAAACTTCACTGATCATAGTCGCATTGGGTTTGTAGCCCCAAATTTATTAGTTACAATAATGATGATAATCAAAAATATTAATTGCAATGCATCAGGGAGGAGGACTGATGATGATGAACTCTCTTTCTCTAGGTGTTCTGTCCTTCTTTTTCTTCTCTGGACGTATACAACTGCCGGGCGACATCTTCCGCTCGCAAAGCCTCAACTACTACTGGATGCCAATTATTGTGAGTCACAAACGTCCTGTTCTGCCTTTTGATAGTTGATAGTTGTTCAGATTCATTGATTTAATTGAAATTTGTTTTAAACAATACTGCTTTTAGGTGGTGGTGTTTGGTAGCTACCTCATTGCTCATGGATTCTTCAGCGTGTACAACATGTGTGTCGATACACTCTTCCTCTGCTTCTGTGAGTAGTTTACTGAATGTTTTATAAAAGCCTGAACATTCAGTTTAACATGATGTATTTAGACAGACTCACTCAAATAAGACTTGAAACAGTTGCTGTAGACTTACTGCTAGCAATTATATTTCTGAGGGGAAGGGTTGAGGAATATGCAGCTGTTTAACATTTTAACACGTCTGTTTTACATTAAAAATGTAGAAAATTTTAAATTGAATAATACTACAATGCCCATTTCATCACTTGCACACTGTCGTTCCTACAGTGGAGGACTTGGAGCGTAATGATGGATCTGTAGAGAAACCGTACTATATGTCCAAAAACCTCATGAAGATCCTCCACAAATCCAACAAGGCACCAAAAAAAGATAAAGGGAAGGACTGAAGACCCAGATTTTTAGCATATCTTTGTAACTTTTAACACAGTCTTCTTCCAAATGCATTTACTGAGTTGCTGATTTTGCACTTTTAATTTTTTTTTTATTGTGCATATGTAGTATAAATGATTGTACATAAGAACTATAGTGATGATGTAATGTGACATTTAAAGTTACAAGTCATCTGAAATTACACTTTCATTTGTTAGAGTAATACTCAATTTGGCTCATGAAAGTATATTTTTACTTTCATCTTAATATTTATTTCTGTTCACACTGCTGATGTTCAACATTGACACTTCTGCTGTAGATATGGTAACTGATTTATCCTGCAACATTTAATCCAGGTAAAGAGCCTTGAATACAGAAAGATTTAGGCTTTTTCTATTGACAATCTTTTATGAAGGATCTAAAAAAAACGTGTTTACACACGTTTTTTTTTTTTTTTTTTTTTTTTTGGTATCTGTAAAAAGGTGGTTTTATAAATACAAAGGTTGTGGTCATATATTCACATCAAATGATGTAATAAACTTTTAAATGACTATATACATGACCCAGTGTGCCCATCTTCTCTTCTTTGCAGTGCATCTGCAGGTTTGACCATATTTGTTGACAAACCCTTTAACTGTCATCTCCTTTTTTGTCTCTTGTAGAAGTGTTACAAATGGACACTAACACAGCCATTAGCCTGAGTACTTTAGTTTTCTGCTACTTTATACTCCTAGTCCATTACAGTTCACTCACTCTATATTTATGGCCACTGTACTTACCAGTTAATGTGCAGTCTGAGATGAAGAATGTAAAATATGATCTAATTTGATGTATTAAAGGTTAGAATAAGTATTTTCTGAATAAAGTTCTCAAGCTGCCCAGCAGTATGTGGTTAGTCCTACCTTTACCATCTGCAACATTAAAGTGATGGGCAATAAATTAATATATCAAAAACTAAGTGAATAATATGTGAAGTACTTCTACTTTATGGGCTTGAAGCATGTTTTGATGCTACTGTTGTAATTTTACTGAAATATTTTAATACCTTTATAACAATAATTCATGTATAAGGCACCAGACATTGATTGTCCACCAAATTGATGTTTCATAAATCTTTTCTGACTAGTAGTTGAAAAACCAAAGATCCCTTTACATTCTCAAAACAAAAGGCTCTAAATCATCACATTTAAAAAGCTGGAACCAAAAAATGTTACTTTTGCTAGGAAAAAGATGACTTTAATGACAGTTATCCAAGTTATGGCAATTGAGCCTTAAAATGTAAATGATACAAAACAAGTCAACATTTTAATCATGTTTTAATCAGACCAGTCGGTTGTCTCCACATGTATGTCAAAAGACAACTGACTTCCAACACATAAGCATCATAATACAAAGTGTAGCTTGAACAGACAAGTACGCGAGACACGACAAGCTCCAGCCGCCGTCCCATCTGTCCCACAGAGGACCTTCTCTTTCGTCTATGATCCTGCCATGTTAAAAGTGCAAACAACCCGATTCATTCCATCAAGTTTAACACAAGTTAGAGGAGAACACCACCGATCAAAGCCTGTTTACAGGAGCGCTACTGCATATGTGAGCAGTGCTAAATCTGTGAAGGGCAAAACCAGAACATTCTGCAAAGACCAGGCTGAAGCCGGCCATTAGGATGAATGCATGTTACCTTAGCTTTACATTGCTGAACTACTGCTGTTTGTATATTAATGTTTCAGTTACAAAACAGCAAATGAGCTGAATCTTACATCCTCATCACATTAGCAGGGAATCGCAACCTTTCTTTCACTTTAGGAAGAATTATTTTTGAGTTATGAGAACCAGATCGTTTCTCACATTGCAAAAGCATCTCCATGCCTACTCGTACTCCCACCCTGTGGCTGGTCATCCAGTCAGAAACAACGTAAAAACAGTATATACAATATTCATTTATATATAATGTATTCACAGACACAGTCAAGAAAAAAAATGAACAGAAGTGTTTTAGATTTCATAATCACTGGGGCACAGTTCACTGAACTGTTGCTCGTCATTCCTGTAACGTGTTACCGTGCTGACCTCTCCACCTCCGTGACTCGTCATGAGGACGCTCCCCACTTGTTACATTGTCTTGTGTAGCATCTTATGTGGCCTCTACTAGCCAGAGATCACTCTCTCCACACTCTGCTTTGTAACCAACAAGCTGTGTTGCTCATACTAATACGAAAACCTCCCAACCTGGCCCGTGTGTTTCTACAGCAACTAGTGCTTCAATGCAGGCAGACACCCTAACCTTTAGGACAGCTCTGTCTACAAATGACTTCACAGTGCAATGGCAATTTTTTTGTTAAGACAAGTGTATATAAAATGCATCTTTGTGCTATTTTTTAAATCTGTTTAAGTCACAAATTCATTGTTTGTTCATTTCATGAGTAAGCAGGAAACAGGAGAGGTTCAATTACAGTTGTCACGCCCTGACAGCACACACGACTGAGCTGCTACTCTTTGGCCATTTAAAGTTAAAAAAAAAAAAAAGAAGCTGCTACCAAATTCAGTTCTCATACTCTCCTCCCTCCTCCTTTTCCAGAACAAGCCTCCATCTCTTCTGTTTAAGGAATAAACTAGTGACTCCTTGAATAGCGATGAGAAACCCCAACAGAATTAGTCACTGCCTCAAATTAACCTCCACCCACTTTTCTGCTGCAGCTTGAGACCAAAAAAAAACAAAACACAAAGTTCCATTGCTGATCACGTAATACTGACTGTGAACCCCACCAGTGAACCATTTAGACTCTACTGTCCACCTTTATTTTCTGTGTGCATATATCTACAGGTGCATGTAGAGAGGGAGGGCTAATGCGACTTATTGTGGGATCCACACAACTTTCCAGTGTTTCTTACATTAAATCAACCAAGCAGGTAGGTGGGGCTGATTCTGCCTTCGCCAGGAGGAGGAGAAAAGCCAAATTCCTGCATTTCTTGTTTTGGGACTACACACAATGCTCCGCTCTCTCCCAAGTTAGTACCTGCTAGGAAACGTGACATGAGTGTATGACTTAAGTGTGAGGTTTTTTTTTTTGTTTTTTTGTTTTTTGCACTCCTCCCTCCCAGTCATCGATCCACTCGTTTATTGATTCATCCATCCGTTAATCCCGTTGGGTCTCTGTCACACACTCAGCAGCCAGAAAAAGAAGAAGATGGCCACAAACAGGAAGAGGGAGTCTTGCCAGTTGTTGTGGTTACCGTTTCCTTGGTGGTCACCTGCATACTGGTCTAAGGATAGAGGAGGAGGAGGAGGAGGAGGAAAAAAATAAAGGTTATTACATCCAAGTATCAGGGGACAGAGTGTTTTCATCTGTACTCTAATGATGTTGCCTGAAGGCTGTGTTTAAACAGAGCCTTTATTCCACTGATACTTGGAACAACCAACCAGTGTGTTCTAGCATGTGGTTATTCTTCACTGATAGACTGGCCAAGTTCAAATGATCAGGGGGGCAGTCTGTTAGCCCTGTGATAGACTGGCGACCTGTCCAGGGTGTACCCCGCCTCTCGCCCATTGTCAGGTGATGAACAAGTCCTCCTCCGACTGTTCCTATTATTACTTTGAACACCACTTATGTCTGAGTCTTTACCGTCTAGTCCTGATTTATTTGTCTGCTTTTAATTAGTTTTAATTATCCGGTTTTTATTTTGTAGCTTTTGGATTTCTGTACAATGATCTTGCCTGTTCTTTTATGTCGCTATCTGGCCGACGGCACCACTGGAAAAAAGAGGTCTGAAACCTCAGTGGGTTTTCTTTGGTAAAATATAGCAAAAACAAAAATAAATTAAAAAGATAAAGGATGTTGGTTCAACCAGTAAGAAACCAGTGCTGTGTCTTGTTCACGTGTTCACCTGCTCTGTGAAAGGGCTCGTTGGTGTTGAAGACTGTGGTGAAGAAGCCGAAGGGGAAAGCACCGATGCCAAAAGACATGTGAAAGCCAGTGTCCCCGAAGCCCTGGAACATCTGAGCTCAAACAGAAACCAACAAATATGTTTGAAAACACATTAAGACAATGATGTGATTTAAACGACTCTCTCTTAAGCCGACTCACCCCGCCTCTACTTTCTGGCTCTGTTCTTTGTCCCTGAGGCCGAGGTGGTGTTTTCAACCTGAACAACACCACAAACAGTTGGCAAAATGGCAACCACGACGCTAACACAAATCCAAACGTACACAAAGACACAACCAAGCAAGGCACCTGGGGTCCTCTTGGCTGGAGCTCCCTCTGCCGTACAGCGGGATGACCTTCTCTCTGCTGATTCCCGCCTTACAAACAGGACACTGCTGCTGATTGGGCCGTGTCTCCAACCACTGAGAAGAGCAGCAGAGGGAGAAAGATGCCCAAATGTTTCAAATACAGATCAGATCAAACCTTTTACACTGGGTTCCTGAAGCCTGCCAAACTTTACTGTCTAAATCCTGAGTTCAGTACCAAATAACAGCAACGCTACAGTGTTGAATGTTACAAAGACTCGCAGAGGAAATACTCACTTGATGGAGACAGGGCCAGCTGCAGAAACAGAGAAACAAAAAGATTAATCTGTGTTCTCACAATCGCTCCTTTCTCTTAAAATGTCAGCTGCTTGTTTCAGTAACAGCACCAATGTTTCCTGGGCTCATCTTATGTTAATGAATGTGTTTCAATTCCATCTCAGCGGAGAGACTTAAAGGCCGAGTGGTTTTGTAAGCGTGGAACTTGTCAGATTTTCCTGTGACTCTCCCACCTATGGAAGACCACCTGTTTCCCAACAAGGTGGCTGAGTAGAACTCATCCTTGCTCCCCACTGTTAGTATTAATTGGCTCGTCTCTCTCAACAGCAGCGTCCTGGGCGAGTGGCTGCCGGCCAGGCCCATATGCTGCTGCGTTGCATGCGCGCAGGATACAGGGTTAGTGAGACACTTCAGCAGTTGGCATAAGAACTGAGACGGCCAGTGACTCACAGATGAATATTTCTGTATCTTAGCCAAAAAAGGATTCAACTGTGCAAAGCTTTTTTTTCCCCGTATGTCAATAACAAGACTTTTAACCTGCCCTTTTTCTGAGCCTTCCAGTGAAGTCATTTCTCTCGCAGCCTGTTGCCGCCACCTCTAAACACAACATAGGTAAGTCTACCCAACTAGACTCTTAGTTAAGGACTGTAAAGATGTCACAAGCTCATTAACCTCCAAGTTTAAAGTGAGATTTGTCTTGTTCACACAAATCTTCCTGCCAGACTCTGCACAGTGCGCTACAAAGAACATTTCCACTGTAATTTTCTAACTAAAATCAGAAGAAGTTTAGATGACATATCCTAAACAACAGCGTCTACACAGGAGGAATCTGTTACTGTTTCTCTGTCACATTTCAATGCAATTAACATCTAGAGCAAGTTGAATAATAGTTAGCAATAGTTATAAGGCTAGAAATCTAGTGACAGCTTCAAAGCATTTCTGTTTACACAAGCCAGATATGACAATAATTCACACAGAAAATATGCAAGAGGCAGAGTGAAGAATTACTTCTGAACTCTGTTTTTCTATTTTCTAACAGAATCAACACTCAATGTAATTAAATTTGCAGGACTGCTGCAATTTTGACCTGTAGTTGCAGCAGGTGAACTGACATCAGCACCGTTCTTTCCTTGCTGACAGTTTCATCATCGTGGTTTCATCACATTACACAGAAGTTTGGGGAGGGATGCACAGGTAGCCTGGCAACAAAATAACATCAAACCCATTAACGCCAGAGCTTCGGTGCACAGTGAAGCAACTATGTCTAACTGTAAGATGAATCACAGAAAAAAATCCCCTTCTCTGATCAACCATTAAACAAATCCACAGAAAAACATAACTGCACAGTATTAAGATATGTCCCACTTCCTAATCAAATAAACTGGTTTAGGCCTCAGACACTGTGGTCTTATGCACTGTACTTGCTGGCTGGAGGGGACTTTATACCTGGAGACACATTCACTGTTGGTTAAGCTGCTATAACTCTCTCAGGGAGGCTAACGGAACAGCCGGCAGGAAAACTGCAACAAGGCTTAGTTGTGAGTTTAGTATAGATTTGCAGTTTGAGATTGTTTTCCTTGAATTTTCTCCTTGTAGATGACACAGAATGTAGTCACATTGACCCACTAACAAAATAACCGACTGTCCAGTTGTCGGCCACATCTTGGCACTTTGCGGCCTGATCAAGAAATGTAATGTTTATTTCAAAATAAAACAGTTTTGTGGTGTTGTTGGATTTCCCCACTGAGTCAGCACCCCCGTCACGGTTTACAAGCCTGTTTCTGTGCATACTCGTACAGACCACCGGCATTTAAAAGCACAATCATGCACCAACAATAGATGAAGAGAAACGCTATAATGACTTTTCCTGATTACAACGCCCTTCAGCTTGACTCTAATCCTACACCCTTGGCCCTAACCTCACATTAGCCCCCGCTTGTGAGTGAACACGGCCACGGCTCGTGAATTAGCCTGACACGCGTCACTGAGAGCGTGTCCATTTTCAACACAAAGCAGTTTGAAGGTTGAGCCTTGCATAAGTCGTAATTAAAACCAAGACGGAAGAAAGAACTGGAATGTGCAGCCTCGGCTTACAGCTAACAGCTACTTTCATTATTGATTAATCTGCTAAACTAATCACGTGTACTGACTGAGTAAGACATTTTACAGTTAAAAATACTTGTCAGTGCTCGCTGGTAGACAAACTACCCTCTTTCTAAAATCCTCAAACATATCTTTGGCAACTATTTCATTATGAATCTGCTGATTGTTTTGTTGGATAATAATGTTCTGTCATGTCAGAACACTGAGAACACTGTGAGAAATGCCCTTGGTGAAATCTTCAGAATTCTGTTCATCAGGCCAGCCATACAAAACCAAAAGATATTCACTTCACAGTGATATAAAATAGCAGGAAATCCCCACATGTGAGAAGCTGGAACCTGAGTGATTAGTGATTCTGCTTGAGCAATTTTTTAATACAACCAATCATTTAATCAACTCACTGTTTTAGCTCCACTGCAAACCTGATAGTGGACGTGGATAGTAAGGCTGTATTTGCTGCTGTGATTGATTGAGCACTGAGCTGATCTGAATGGCCCAAGCATGTGACAGAGAAGGGTGTGTGATCCCTGAAGCCACTGGTTGCAACTGTGACTTCTGACCTTTATCAAACAATCTGATCAGCCTGGGCCACTTAATTCCTCACAGGACAGGAGCAGATCATGTGGGATTTGCAAATATGGTTATACACCATCACTGAAGTCCACCCACATTTTATCACTACTGCAAACAGCCTCTTCAGTGAAACAAATGGAGCCGTCTTGGCTGCTGTCATATCAGAGGTCAGCAGGTAGGTGAAACCATGTAGTCTGGCAGGGTTCCATCTAATTGCTTCCATTTTTTAGATGCAAACTGTATAAGACTTCAGCCCATTGCCTGTCACTGTCCTAGCCTACATAATGCCGAGACAACCGCCGGATATAAAGATGTTCGCTGGGCGTGATTCAGCCGTCATAACAAGTCAAACTGACGGTAAACAAGGGCCGCACACAAGGCGGAACTGCACTCCCGTCCAGCGGACGGACATAAACAAAAACATCCACCTCCCCACTGCAGACTCCCCCCCTCCTCCCCGTCTTGTCTCGTACCAGAACAAGTGGCCGCACATACTGATGACAGCGTCCCTGGCAGTGTCCAGACAAATGTTGCACTCGAAGGTGGCCCGGTCCCGGTACAGGTCCCGCTCGCCCTCCCCGTTGCCGCCGCTACTGCTGCCACCCGGTGCATCGCGGTTGTTG